>NW_006408619.1:7251977-7281702 GCF_000296735.1 Chrysochloris asiatica
TGGTTGGCAGGGATGGGTATCTTAGACATTGGCTACCCAAATTAGAGGGGGAGGGGGCTACAAAGGCACAAAGTGACTGGCTTACAAGCTTTCAAAAGGGAGCCTAGTTTCAGAAGGTGCAGGGAAAGGTAGAATCTTCATTGAGCGGTTTCCAACCTGTCTGGATAGGGCTGGTGAAAGGAAATGAGGATATGACTCTTGTGGTTCAATAGTGAATAATTGCTATCAGGACTGATTGCAGGACCCTGTAACCATCAATGTAGAAGTATAGAGTGCAAGACCCTATCCAGAGAAGCAGTGACGCCAGAGATGGAGGCAGAGACTATGATGTGGATAGATGGAGCGGCTGGGACTCTGGACTCAGGGAGGGAGAGGGACTGTGTGCTGACAACTGGGAGGCAGTCTTGTGGAGTGTACCCTTTGGTTGTTTGAATGGTTATATATTCCTGAGTTCTTCAGTGTACATCCAAAAAAAACAGAGGAAATGGAAGCAAATGCTGTTGAATAGTGATGAATGGAGGGGATTGTAAGCATTGCAATGAAACGAAATATGATAGGATGAATGTAAGGCTGATGTTCTTCCATGTAAACTAGCACTTAATTCACAATAAAAACTTTAAAAAAAAGAGCCTGCTATATTTGGTCAAACATTTAATTTATTCATTCCTAGTGTGATGACTTTAGGATAAGCACTGGACTGCAAAGTTGGTTTGGACATCAAAGTTGGCCACTCAAACTCACCAGCTGCTACTCAGAAAACCTATACAGGGTTGCTATGGGTCGGAACTGACTTGACGGCACTTAACAATACCAAATGTGATTGCTGAAACTGAAGTTTCCCTGGCAGGGACAGACCAAATGATTCTGCGGATCTTATACAAACCATGAGCTGAACCTTTCCCGCTCCTGGTTGAAATCAGAGCCACCAGTGTGAGTAACCGTGGTAAAAGCATTGGAAGCCAATATAAGCTAAGGTAGTACCAAGGAAGCCAGCCCAAGAGACAGGGGCTTTGTGAGCTTCAGGACAGAACTGAGCTCTCCTATCCCCTGGCAAATGTTAAACGCATCTTTTGTCTAGAAGATGTGAAATAAAAGCAAGATCAGAAGTTTCTTGGGCATAATGGACCTGATCCCAACAGACTTACACCAGTGAAATCATCATTCCATGAAGCATCTACCTCCCGCACTGCCCACACTGCCCACATTGTGGTTTGGAATCATAGCAGAGCTGCAGGTCAAGGTCATAGTCATGAGCAAGGGCCTGCATAATGCCAGGTCAGCAGGTCATTAGTTCAGAGACGATCTCAGGGCATGTAACCTAACATAACCTGACTTCATAGAATAAGTTTCTCTAAATTTCCATCATTAATGAATCTCTCTGAAATGAGGAGTCTGGGGTTTCATTTTGAATTAATGGCCTTTAGAAATCAATTTTTCTCAATTATTTTAGCAAATTGTTAGAAACACTCAATTGTATTGTGAATCAAGTGCAGGTTTACAGAGCAGATCATTTGCTTTCTATCCAACAAACCCCACACTTTGCTTCAACTCAATGATTTCAATCCCCTCCGTGTAACAATAGATATCCCTGTTCCTACCTGTGGTTCCTATTTCCATTCCACCCTCCTTCCCAAACCTTGTCCCCAAGTAAATGTTGCCCTTTTCATCTTGAATGGTTGGCCACTAGAAACACTCTTAAAACAAGTTTCATCCAGCACAGTATCTGAGTCGAGACTCTTGGCATGAATCCAGTTCCAGACTTAGCTTTCATTGGACGCCTGCTCTGTGCCGTGCACAATGCTAGTTGTTTGATCCCACGTAGTTATCATAACAGCTCCGCAAAGCAGAAAGTCACCGTATCCACATTCCATGGTAAGGCTACTGAAACTCATTTAACTCATCTAGCCACTTTGAAGCAGAATCCAGATCTAAGTCCATGTTTTGCTCCAAGTCCAATGTTCTTTCCAACATACCATAAAACATTGTTTTTAGATCTCAAATTCTGGATGTTTGAGGCTTTTACATAAAGGGCTTAATTTTTATGAACTGAAATAAGGCAAAAGACCTAATAAATATCATAAGAAACTCAGAAATTTGCTCTTGAACATTGAGAAGCTAAAGCAACGGGAAGAGAACTTAAGAGCCAATTTTAAAGTAAAAGTAAAGTATTATTTTTTTAAATGTGCAAAGACCTGGAATTAGAAAACCAAAAGGAAAGAAACAGGCTCAGCTTTTCTCAAGATGAAAGACCCGAAGAAAAAATTCAACACTCAAGTTGTACGATTGAAGGAGTCTATGGGCAAAACACTGAATGATGCAGGAAGCATCAAAAGAATTTGGAAAGAATATGCAGAGCCACTGTATCAAAAAGAACTGGTCAATGTTCACTTATTTTGAGAACAGATGATACTGAAGGAAAACGTTCAAGCTACACTGAAGGCATTGTTGAAAAACAAAGCTCCAAAACTTGACAGAACACAAATTGAAAGGTTTCAACAAACTGGTACACTGGAAGCCCTGCTCATGTATGCCAATGCATTTGGAAGACAGCTGGACAAATGACTGGGAAATAACCATATTTGTGCTCATTCCAATGAAAAGTGACCTAGTCAAAAGTAGAAATCATCAAATAATGTCATTAATATCACATGCAAGAAACATTTTCCTGGAGATATTTCAAAAATTGTTGTAGCAGTATACTGGCATGGAGTTAACAGAAATTCAAGCTGGATTCAGAAAAAACATGGAACTAGGAATATCACTACTGATGTCAGATGGCTCTTGGCTGAAAGCAGAGACTACCAGAAAGATGCTTTACTGGTCATGTAAAGGCATTGTGTGGATCATATCAAACTTTGGATACCGTTGTGATGAAAGGGTATTACGGAACATGATTGTTTTCATGAGGAACCTGTACATCGACCAGAGGTAGTCATTTGAACAGAGCAAAGGGATACTGAGTGACTTAAAATCAAGAATGATATGTGCCAGGGTTGTATTCTTTCACCATACTTGTTAAGCAAATTTGAAGATGACTTTGTATGCTCAATAAATTTGAAGATGAGTCATTAACAATCTGTGACATGCAGATGACACAATCTTGCTTGCTGAAATATTTACTGATGAAGATCAAAGGCTACAGCCTTCAGTATGGATTGTACTCCAATGTAAAGAAAACAAAAATGTGCACAACTGAATCAAGAAACAACATCGTGGTAAATGGAGTAAAGATTGGAGCTGTCAAGGATTTCATTCTGCTTGGATACATAATTAACCCTCATGGAAGCAATAGTCAAGAAATCATATGATGTGTACATTAAGCAAATATGTTGCAAAAGATCTTTTAAAGTGTTAAAGACCAAAGATATCAGTGTGAGGACTAAGGTGCACCTGACTCCAGCCATAGGATTTTCAATTGCCTCATATGCATGTGAAAGTTGGACAACTACAAGAATCATAGAAGAATCAATGCAGTTGAATTATGGTGCTGATGAATATTGAAAACACTATGGACTGCAAGAACCAACAAATTTGTCTTGGTAGAACACAACCAGATTGCTCCGCAGAAGTAAGGATGGCTAGACTTCATTTTTCATATTTTGGACATGTTATCTGCAGGGACCAGTTCCTGGAGAAGGAAATCAAGCTCAGAAAACTGGAGGATCAGTGAAAAACAGGAAGACCACCCAATGAGATGTCAAGCATGGTATAACAATAGACTCAAACATAACAACAATTGTGAGGAGGGTGTAGGACTGGGCAGTGCTTTCATCCTGTGTGCACAGGAACACTGTGAGTTTGGACCAAGTTGACACCATCTAACAATAACAACAACATAAGGCCATTAATTATAAAAGACCAATCTGCTATGACAGTCATTCTGGACTGGAGTAATTTTGTCCTCTAGAAGATATTTGATAAAATCTGGAGACATTTTTAGTTGTTACTAAAATGAGGTGGTGCTATAGGCATCTAGCTTGGAGTCTGGAATGTTGTAAAACATCTTGCGACACAACAGAAAGCCTTCCAGCCCATGCTCTCAAGAGTGCCAAGGATGGGAAACCTTGCACTGTGGTAGAAAGAGGTGGGAGATGAGAGAGAAGATTTGAGGAGAAAAACGCCTGAATTAGTGCAAACAAATGTTTGTGATGCTGTTGTTGCTCTTATTAGTTGTCATCCAATTGGCTCGGGCTCGTGGCAACTTTGTCTATAAAAAACGAAATGCTCCCTGGTCGTAGCCCCTCTCCACAATATGATCCATTGATGAAACTGTTGTAGATGTTTTCTTTCTCTTGTATGTGGCTTCTTTCTGATCCAGGCCCAGAAGAACTGACAACCAGCAAAGTTCGAAGACAATCATTTCTTACTGATATTAGCTAAGCTCATAAAGCCATACAAACCAGGCATTTGGCTCTTTAGGTTCTGAAAGCCAGATTCTGACAGGGGTAGGATTTCAAATCTGAAACCTATCATGGTAATCTCAATTGCAGACTATTAAGGTCTGAGGTAAAGAATAAGTGAGAAGATCACAGTCAAGACTTATCACCAGACATTGACAAACCCATACATATGCCAAAGCTTGTCCACAGGCCCATTAAATAGTGTATCCCCCTCGTACCTGTGCCACCATTTTCTAAATGTTTGTAGTTGATGTTGTCATAAATAAGACACAAATTCCATTTTTAAATTATTGAATGTATTGGCATTGTTTATCTGTGTTATTAATGGATTAAAAAACAAGTTACTATCATAGCCAGTGGAGAGGTGATTGCTACTGACCGAATGCATTTGATAGAAGTGTGTAACCAGGCTCATAGTCTGACATTTAACTACACTCAGTATGGAAACAGTCCCCAGCCCTGGATAGATGGATAGTTGTACCAGTTCTGAGAGTACGGAGTTGATTTCAGTTGGTAATTGTGAGTAATTCTGATCTCAGTTAGACCCTAAAATCATAACTAATTATCAGGATTCTAAACGTCTGGTGCATTTAGAATCCTGATAATTTGTTTCTCCAGATTCTCAAGACTGGTGCAGTCTTGAGATCCTCACCTACCTTCACTGATGGTCTCAATCTTTGACTCCCAGGCAACAAATGTAACATTATTTCCTCATAGAAAAATGACAGTCCTACCTACCACCTGGCCTTCTGGTGTGGTGCTGTAGGATCAGCACTGGATTATGAACCATAAGGTAGGCAGTTCAAACCCACCAGCTGCTCCTCAGAAACCCAATACAGGGTCACTATGAGTTAGAACCAAAGCCACGGCACTTCACAACAACACCTATCTCCTGAAGGAGCTTCGTTTCCTAGGAACAAATGCCCCTTCTCCACAAGTATATGAAGGTGGGAATGTAATTTAGAGACAGAAGAAGAAACTAAGTAACTAAATTTGGAAATAATACCCTCACAAAAACTTCAGTAAAACTGATCTAGAGGTTTCATGAAACACCAGAAACCTAATAATTCCATTTGGGAAATATTCCTAAAGCAGCTTGACAGCCATCTGTCAAACATGAAAGTAGTTTGGAACCTCCCCCTCCCCACAATCTAATGGGCTCTGCCCTCCATAATGCTGCTCAAAGTGCTGTCTGCTCAGGCCCTATGAAGTAGATGGCAGCTCCGATTCTGCATTCAGCTAAACTTGGGTCAAACCCCATCTCTGACTAAGACTAGCCATGTGATGTCAAGCCTACTAACGCTCATCCATACCTGTTTTACTCCTGTGTAAAATGGGACTCATCTGTAAGGGTTAAAGGGACGAGGAACATTTAAACCAAATGCCCTCAAGTCCTGTTGCGCTCAGGGGTCACCTTATCTATCAATATACAAAAAAACACAAAAACACCTCTAGAACACTCTCACACATAAGGAGGATGTCTAGGATCACCTTCTGAGTTCTGAAGATTCCCAGAACCAAGGAAGTGGTAGCTTATGTTTCACTGCCACGTCTTGCATCATCTGCATGTTTCTGCTCTTCCTGTGTGCTCCTGCTGGAGAAGGTCCCAGTCATCCTGTGAGGAAGCCATTCTTCAGACAAGCCTGCTGACTGTGTCTTCCCCAGTCCTGCCCGCCCTGCTAGTACAATCAACAAATCACCACACTCCATCTCCTCTGAAGTCGAATGCTTTGCCTAAATGTCAGAAAGATTAAAGAGATACAATCCCAGGTTAGGTACCAAGATGTCTGAGCATCTCTTCCAAGGGTGATGAGACAGAAAAAGTCTCAGCATAATGGGTGACATTGGCTGGGGACATAAAAGAACTGGAGGAAAGACGTTTCTGTCTCCTTAGCTAATGGTGCTCGTGGGCGGCCAGCCTAGCATAAGCTTACGGACTACTGAACTCATTGACTTGGCCAGGGGTAAACCAGAATAAGGGAGGCTCCTTGCCCTTCTGCTAGGTGAAAGTCATGCTTCCAGAAATCAAAGGGGACCTACGTGTCAGTTAAGTATCCTGTTTATGTCCCTCACCCCTGACACAAAAACAAGTGTGCGTGGAAGAGTCATCTCCACCTGAACAGGATTTGAGCATTTGAGAGGGATTTGCTCACCGTGGAATGGTTTTCCCTTTGTATGCTGTCAGCTTCCTTTTGTAAATACTAAAGCGACTTTGCATGTGTTAACATGTGCACAGGCTCTGGTCTGAAGGACAAGACAGAAATAGAGTAAGTTTTTTTCATTAGGAGTTCTCCCTTTCCTAACAGTGTCCTGCCGATCTGGAAATCAGGGAGAATCTGTGAATCCATTGTGGGGAAGGCAGGCTGTATCTCAGGCTGGCCGTGGTGTCTCTCTGTCTGGACTCTCCTCACAGTGCCCTGCAACAGCTCCTTCTTCATTCCAACCCAAGCCTGTGAGAGTTTAGATCACATTTTATATATGATATTTGAAGCTAGATATAACTGTTTGTTGTAGGGACCATGCTGTGCATTGAAGGACATTTAGTAGCATCTCTGGTCTTTACTCATAAGATGCCAGTAGCACATCCACTAAAACTGAGACAACTAAAACTGTCTCCAGACACTGCCAAAATTGTCCCATGTTGAGAACCACTCCATGGCTTCAGAGGTACCCGGTCCCCCCAAACCAAGGCCATCGAGTTGATTCCAACCCATAGAGACGTATACAACAAAGGAGAACTGCCCCCTCGGATCTTCCAGACTGTGAACCATCATGGGAACAGACTATCTCATTTCTCTCTCTGAGTACCCAGTGGGTTCAGACTGCTGACCTTGCAGTTACTAGGCTGAGGGAAAGCCCACTACATCGCCAGGGATGAGGAGGGATTTCAATGGTGGTATAAAAGAATACCCAAGTTAGCAGCAGGTAACAGACATTGTATGACCGCCAGGGGCTTCCACTGAACTCTTCGTCACGTTTCTGTAGCAGGCCTCCCCTCCCTCTCCCGCTCCTCTCGGGTCTGCTTCTTTATTTATTATTCTTAATCTCAGCCCCTCTTGCCTAGACAAGTCCAGATTTCATTACCACTCCTTGGAAACAGCGTGTAGATCTCTATGAGTCAAAATGGATTCCACAGCATTTAACAACAATACCAAAGGTCATCAGGAATCCTGGTGTGGCAGTGTAGGATCAGCACTCTACCATAATGTCAGTATGAGCTGCAAGATTGGCAGTTCAAACACACTAGCCACTCCTCAGAAACCTTATACAGAGTTGCTATGAGTTAGAATGACCTGATGTCACTTAACAACAACGTCCATCAAGGTATTTTTCTTAAAACAAAAAAAGAAGTAAGAAAGGAAAACAAGCATCATTTTCTCCTTAAAAGGATTCGTTCATAATCAGTAGATTCAAGCTGCTTCTGGTTTGAAAATAACACACCCACCTCATCAAGCTACAAACATAAGCCACCTGAGACTAGACACAGAGCAAATACTCTCTTGTTGTTGTTGTTATGTGCCGTGGAGTCGGTTCTGACCCATAGTGACTCTGTACAGGGTTTCCGAGGCTGTAAATCTTTACTGGAGCAGAAAGCCTCATCTTTCTCCCGCGGAACAGCTGGTAGTTTCGAACTGCTGACCTTATGGTTCGCAGCCCGATTCTTAGCCATTACGCGACCAGAGCTCCTTAAATACTCTCTGTTGTTGTTGTTGTTGTTAAGTGCCTTCGAGTCGGTTCCGACCCATAGCGACCCTGTACAGGGTTTCCGAGGGTGTAAATCTTTACGGGAGTAGAAAGCCTCATCTTTCTCCCGCAGAGCAGCTGGTAGTTAGCCCGATTCGTAACCACTACGCTACCAGAGCTCCTTAAATACTCTCTAGGGGATGGCTAAAAGCACGTGACTATTGTCACTGTCCCTACTGCAGTGATACAGCCATTAGCTTCCTCAGCTATCCTACTGGAGATGTCCTTAGAAGAAGAACTTAATGAGTTCTTCCTGACTTTGGAGACGGCCTGTGGCAGTTAATTAAAAGCAGCCGTCTCCTCCCAGGCCTGTTTCATTGAGAATCACAGGAGGCGTTGTTTCCAATGATGAAAATGTCTTTGGCTTAAGACAGAAATCACATATTCAATAACTCCTATTGAGGGTCCAGGCTGTGTGTTTGTGTGTTTGGTGTGTGTAAGGGGAGTTGGGGGGAGGGGGGCACACGAAGTGATGATTTTGAGTACACAGAGGTTTGATCAGGGGGTGGGGGGGGAGCACATACTGGCTATTGGACAAAGAAGAGGTTTAACACCCATTGCATCTCCACCAAAGACCTATTTTGCTCTTTTGCCAAAGCTTGCCGATGCCAGCAAACGCAGGCTGCTTCTGCTTCTGCTGTGTTTTGAGGCCTTATCGTCCTTGCCTTATAGTTTCCAGTTTCATGGGTTTAAGTGTCTCCCCTTGCCAACAATATTTCCCCTGACGCTTACATCCTTTTCTGTCTGAGTTCTAGTGATGCTTTTTCCAAGTCCTTCAACTAAAAAAGCTGCAGTACATTGTAATCCTCATCCTACCAGCAGCCTCACTACCTATTAGCATGACCCAAATGGATCAAGTTTCAATCTCAAATCAGACGGTTTCATTGGATGACGTTTGACATCATGCCCTGCTGCCCATATATAGAGCACAGAATGTCAGAACTAAGAAGGTCTGGTTCTATCTGCTCATTTGCAGATGAGGAAATCCAAGTTGAGCTAGGGGTAAGGACTCGCCAAATATCCAAACAGTTCACCCAGAACTGGGATTTGAACCTAGGGCTTTTTCCTCTTGATTCCCATTAGAACATTTTCCTTCACGCTGCACTCTACTTTGCAAACAAAAATCCTTCCTGATGCTGGAATAATACTATTTGGGACTGCCCAGGCATACACAGCCCTCTGGAGGGGTCATCTGATTGGATATACCAAAGTGTTGTGACTCTGTAGGATAAGCTAGCCAAAAGGTCAGTGGTTCAAGACCACCAGGAGACAAATGAGGTTCGCTGATCCCATAAAGATTTACAGCCTTGGAAACCCTATACAGGGTCTCTATAAGTCAGAACCAACTAGAATGCACAGCAACAACCACCAAAGGACCTAAGAGCCCTGGTGATGCTGGGGATTAAGCATTGGATTGCTAACCATAAGGTCAGCGGTTCAAACCCATCATTCATTCTGTGGGAGAACAATGAAGCTGCCGGCTCCGGTAGATATTGAGTCTCTGAAAGCCTATGGGACAAGTCTTCTCTGTCTGTACAGTCGTCATGACTCAAAATCCTCTGAGCGTCGGTCAGTTTGATTTGGTTACCAAGAGACCAAAAGGTGTTTGGTGCCTTTGGGGTCCTGACCATATTGGCGTTACCCATACACGTCTATGATTCCAAACAAGACCCCCTCTAAGAAACCAGAATCTAACCCTGTTTACCAATTGTAAAGATCTTACAATTTCACTTCACAGGAAAAGGTGTCTTTGACAAATTGTGCTTTCAGTAAAACCTTGCTTCACAAACCCTTAGAAATTTGGACCCACAGCATTTGTGAATCAAGGTTTCACCAGATATGGCGGCAGCTTAAGCAATCTAAGGCATTCACACTTAGCGCATTTTTTTGTCTTATAAAACTTTTTAATGAAATCATATTTTCTCATTGACTTCTGTTATAATCCCCATGAAGCATGAATGCTTCTTCGTTTATAATTAATCTTTAATTGGTGGTAGCTTGTACCATGTTAGCTTTATTATTTTGACCCTCTTTTTCTAAAATAAGCAGTTTGTGATCTATCAGAGCCCATTTAAGATATTTGGAAGAGACAATATCGGGGCTATCAGTTGTGAGGTGACTGCTATTTAAACACAACTCTGCGGCAAATCCCTTGGAAAGCCAAATAAAAATTCATTATGTAATAAAAATAATTGTCTTTTAATTGGCCAGTTTGGTAACTATGGAATTTGTTCTCTTTATAGCAGGTTTTTCCTTAGGAGGCAGTGTTGTTGCTGGTAAGTGCAGGTGAGTGGAGTCCAGTGGGTTCTAACTCATAACGACCCACCCTGTATGGGGTTTCTTAGGACTTTGTGATTCAAACAGACCTGGTGGCCCAGTGCTTGATCCTACAGCAACCCAGGACTCTAGGAAGCAGTGTTGAGTCCTGGAAACAATTCACAGAATGAGGCTAATAATGGAGGTTGGGCACGCTATCATTTATTTTGTAATTTGGGGGAAAATATTGAACCTCTCTGCACTTCTGTTTCCTCATTTGTAAGATGGCGCTTTCTTGAAAAATCAATGATGATACTGCCTCCTTCCCTCCCTCCCTGTTTTTCTCTCGCCCTTCCTTCCTTCTATCCTTTCTTTTCCTCCTAGAGTCAGATCAGCCTGACTGGAGGAGCCAGAAATCACCAGTGCCATTTAAGGACAAGATGTTTCTAAACCCCTGCTTCCCTGGGCACAGTCGAGGCTTCCTGGCACCACCACTCGTGGCCATAAGGATCAGTGATCAATTGGCTTGTTCCTGTCTCCCTGTGAGTAGATCCTACACCCCTACCCCAGCATTCATGCCAAAGCACTGGTAGATCCCTAGACAGGCAGCCTCAAGGTCCCCCAGTGTCTGCACACACTTCTCCCACCACTGGGAGAACCTTCCACCTTTGTCCATCCCATAACCCCCTTTGATGACTTCAGAAATGATTCAACACAAGCACATCTCTCCCACAACACCTTCTTTGACCAAGGGCAGACTGGAGCCCTCCCTCTTAGGCCTTATGGAAAGGGTCCACTCATCAACTCCATAAACATCAACTAAGCTTCCTCACTTCTCTTTAACTCGTTCATTATGGAGAAAGACTTGGACATCCTAGCATGTATCCCCAGCATCATGGTGCCTGTACAGAGTCATTAATGAATGAATGGAAGGAATTAGTGTTAAGCAGAAGTTGATTTCTCAATCAGAGGGGACTGATGTTGAATGTAAAGACAGTCAACTATTAAAGTGATAGTCTGGAATATCTGTGGATTGAAGTTGATGTTTCTGGACTATTAAAGTGATCAATGAAAAGTCTTCTCCAACACAGTTCCTATTGATTGGATGGATGTCCGATCTCTAGCCTCATCTCTCGTTACTCCCTTAAATTTGTTCTTATGTAATTCTTCTTTACCAATAGCTGACAATATCTTTCCACATTCCTCACACCATTTTTACTTTCTAGATCCATCCTTAGCACCCCGTAACACAATGCACCTCGATGGTACACTGAATGTGTATGGCCTCTGAATAAAGGACATGGAGACATGAATAAGTTTGACCCAACATTGGGGTGTCTGTAGTTCAGGGAGAACATAAATTCTCAGAACCTCATAAGATCCTTATGAGGTATTCATAGTTGGAAAACTTGAAACTCACACGGTTTTATTTAATTCCCTTTGGTCAGCCAGATAGTAAACGCAGGACTGATATGCAAGCCCAGGTTTCAGGTTTGTCTGAATTTGAGAGGATGCCTCTGTCCACTGCACGGCCCTGCCTGGACTTTCCTGACAACGCAACTGGGAGCCAGTGATGAGAAGGTGGACGGTTTCATCCTGAGCACTTCTCTTATCATTACTTCTTTCTTAGGTTGCAGTTTAGAAGGAAGCACAACCTTTGACCTCATCTACTGCTATGGGTCGGAACCGACTCAACGGCACTTAACAACAACAACAACAACCTGGGTTCAAAATCGGGCATTGTCGCTGGTGGTGTCAAACAGCTACTGTGTGAGGTTGTTGTACGAATTAAATAAGTAAGTGCATTCAAAGCTCTTCTTAGGGAATGTAGCAAGAGCTCAATTCACCACCCACCTGTCAGTCTGTCAGACAATGGTGGCTTGTTTGTTAGGATGTTGCTGGAAGCTATGTCACCAATATTTCAAATACCAGCAGGCTCAGTTATGGTGAACAAGTTTCAGCAGAGCTTTCAGACTATGACAGACTAGGAAGAAGAGCCTGATTAGCTACTTCTGTAAGTCAGTCAACGAAAACCCTGTGGGTCACAAGAGAATGTTGCCTGATATGGAGCTAGAAGGCAGTAGCCTTAGATCAGAAGGTAACAATGGGATGAAGCATGCCAAAGATAATGAAGACGGCACAGGCCTGAGTAACATTGTGTTCTAGTGCACCTGGGTCAACATGATTGGAGCTAACTCAATGGAAGCTAACAACAACAACAACAACAAGGATTCAGTAGATAGCAGTACTAGTTCTGTATCAGAATTATTACTAGTAGTGGTGATGGTAGTAATATTTGAAACTTCACAGTCCATTCACCTGACTGTCAGGATTCTTCTAGCCAGTGCATGATACATACCATCATGGAACACATTTGGAGTTCCTTCCTATCCAACACCCAACTCCAGACAAGTGGACTAGGTTCTTGATTCTGACCTACAAAAATGGAACTTCCATGTAGTTTTACGTAATAAATGCTCTCAATGAGATAGAGTGATGTCCTGGTTACAATAATGGTCGCAAACACAGCAACAACTGTGAGGTTGACACTGGACGGGTAGTGTTTAATTTTGCTGTGTGAATTTTTATGTGTGTGTGTGAAGAGTTGGTTCTGACTCATAGTGACTCTGTATAGGGTTTCCAAGGAGCAGCTGGTGGGTTTGAACTACCAACCTCATGGTTTGCAGTGCAGTGCTGATCCTACCAGTGCACAACAGGAATATATGTATGGTCACTACGAATCAGAACCGACTCGATGACATCTAACAATAACAACAAAAATAATGAGTTCCAACTCTCTTTGCCCTTCAAATGAACCCAAATAAACAAAACAAAGATAACTTTCACAGGAGAAAAATTTTAATGATAGAAAAAATGGGTTAAATTCACTGAAAGAAGATATGAAAGTATTTGCCTTTTGCAGCCACATCTACCAAGGAAGAAGCAGACATGGGAGCCCAGGAAATTGAGCCCCTCTGGAGGAAAGGGGCTTCGGAACCTACCTCTATGTTGTCACATAGGAGCAGGAACAGGATACAAGGCATGCCTCCACCTCTCTGTATATAGAGAGCCAAAGTTGGGATGTGTTCAGAAGATTGTAGTTAGCACTTTGACTTCTATGTGTTGTTGTTGTTGTTGGGTGCCATCAAGTCAATACCAACTCATAGCGACCCTACGCACAACAGAATGAAACATTGCTCGGTCCTACACTGTGCCAATCCATCTCATAATGATGAGGTTGGTAATTTAAAAACCATGAAACAGAGTAAAAGGACCTGATCTCTGACCCTCCTCACTGCCCCTCTCTTTAGCTCTCTAAAAGTCAGCCTTTGGACTGACTTAAGGTAGATGGGCAGAGCCATGTTCCACACCTCCTAACTCAAGTCTTTTGAAGTCATTCTCAGAACTACACTTTCTTCCAGAAAGCCCCTCCTGCTTCCCTTCTCCATGTTAGCACCTCATTAGCACCCTGCCGGCAAGAAAATCTATTTAAACAGCTCTTGCTCACACAGCATGCCTCCCCGCTTCCAGTGAGGAGTCTTCTGTCCTTTCTGAATGCACAGTTGGGCATGGGTCCTGCCCAGCTCAGGTCTCCCATATCTGGTCTCTGACCTTGCTCTGCTCAAGCCCTGTTGGTCCCCATCTCTCCCATTGCTACCATGGGGCAGGAGACAGGAGGCTCTCCCAGGGATACATTACAAGTATTCCCAACAGTCCTAGTGGCCTTCTTGACTATAGATTTGCATAAAGCTGAAGAAGGAATCTCCACAGAGATCACTGACGAAGAACTCGACTAAGCCCTCCATCAGTGGAATCCGTTGCACCTGCATCAACCATTCTCCTCTCTTTAAGTTACTGTCTTTGCAGAGGATGCTGAAATAAAACTCATATGATCAGAGAGATACTTTTAATAATAGATTCTTTAGCTTGTTTATATATATTCTTCCAAATAATTTCAACAAACACTTATTAAACAGCATTTGGTTGTTAACTGAAAGGTTGGCACTTCAAACCCAGCCAGCGGCTCAGTAATCCACTTCCATAAAGATCATAGGAAAGCAGACCCTATGGGGCAGTTCTACTCTGTCATGTGGAGTCACTATAAGCTGAAATAGACTAGACAGGACCCACAGCACCACCATATAGAAGACTTTATATCAGGCTTGTTCTGGTCTTAATTTCTTTTGTCATGGGAGGTACCAGGAGAGTAGGTTGAAGAGGAATTGACATGGATCAATCCACATGGGGAATATCTATACTGGTGAGTCTTAAAGGCATGTGACTTTGAGTAGCCAAGGGGAAGAGCCCTGCCCTCTCTGGGTAACTTGAACAACTGGAGAATCCATGCAGACATTGAGAATGTAACAAGTTCTAGCAATAACTAAATTCTGTCCAGCCGCTGGTCCTATTTAATATCCCCTAACAGTGTTGGAATTTGGACCATGTAGTAGACTTTTTTGGAGTCTGCCTAGCTAGTTGTTGTTAAGTGCTATGGAGTCAGTTCTGACTCATAGCGACCCTGCATGGAGTTTCTGAGGAGCAGTTGGTGAGCTTAAACCACCGACCTTGTGGTTCAAACCAACCTTTGCCCAGCATATGAGCCTACAGCACCACACCAATACTCCCTGCCTAGCTATGTTGTTGTTGTTGTTAAGTGCCGTTGAGTCAATTCCAGCCCATAGCGACCCTGTATAAGGTTTCCAATAAGCAGCTGGTGAGCTTGAACCACCAACTTTGCAGTTCAAATGCCTTTACAGTATGACGCATAGCCCACAGTGCCACACCAGGACTTTAACTATAGTTAGAGTTCCTTCTAAATGGCACATGTCGGTGACCACATTTTGTATTACATCATGCCTTCCCCTGATATAGCTAATTTCACTAGGGTGAGTAACTAAGGATTGCCCACCCAGAGACCACTCAGTGGTCAGTTTGGACATGAAAAAATAAACTGAGATGACCAAAATAGTCTTTGTCTAAATGGAACACAGAGAAAGACAGAGGCACATATCAATAGAAAGCATGAGGAAACCGAGTATGAAAAGACAGTCGGGTGTAGAACAGTGTGTAAGACAGATTTGTGAGGGCCCAGAAAGGAGCTCTGGTAGCGTAGTGGCTACGAATCGGGCTGCGAACCTTAAGGTCAGCGGTTCGAAACTACCAGCTGCTCCGCGGGAGAAAGATGAGGCTTTCTACTCCCGTAAAGATTTACACCCTAGGAAACCCTGTACAGGGTCGCTATGGGTCGGAACTGACTCGACGGCACTTAACAACAACAAGAAATGACAAGTAAGCAGAGGAAAGCAGGGAAAGAAAGAAGCAGAGGTCCAGTGGGGAGCAGAGCAGATAGAAAGAAGAGAAGGAAACAATGAGTTGAGGGGAAGGGAGAGAAAAAAAGGTAGATGAATAGAAGAGATTGGTGTTGTTGTTGAGTCCTTTCTGACTCATAGTGACTCTGTACAGGGTTTTCAAGGAGCAGCTGGTGAGTTTGAACTGCCAACCTTGCGGTTCAAACCGACTTTGCAGCCCAGCGCATTACCCACAGTGCCACAGAATAGAATCGAAGAGAAGGGAAGTGGAAGTAAATAAGATGAAGCAAACCTATGAGAGTAGAGGGGAATAAGACAGAGACAGAGGGGGAGAGAGTAAATTAGAGAGTCTAAACCTGTCTCTTTCTATGACGACTCCGCAGTTCTTCACACCGTGCCCACTCACTCTTAGTTTTACAACAAACTCCCTTTCTGAGCATGCTCTATCCCTTACAGTCAGAAGGTACCAGCTGACGCAGACTGCTGGCAGGTCAACGTTCCATTACTCATTGCAGATGTGCAAATGGAAACTTCAGGAAGGAGTAGAGTAAGTACTGTTTGTCTGTCCCTCACCTGAAATTCTTGGACCAACAAGTTTCAGCATTCAGACATCTCAGACTTCAGGAAGGGAATGCATACACAGGCACACACATGTATAAAGGCACATACATGAATACACAGCACATTCCACAGCGCCCTCTAGAGGGTAAGCATGGCACCCATCATCAAATGCATAAAGGTCCCAATAGTGGAATGGATGAATAGTCACACAAATCAAATAACCTCACGTAGTTAGGATCAGGTTAGCTTCTGTAGCCAAATGAGTTCAAATCAGGTCAGATTTTGTTGCCAATTAATTTATAGAAAATCCGTTTCTGTCTTCTGAACCTTCGAGATTTCAGAATTGCAGATAAGGGAGTGCGGGCCTGTTGTACTTGCCGGGAACGTATCAAGCATACTGTCTGTGCCTTTCTTTAAGAAAACAAGACCAAGGCAGTCCTGTTGATGCTTGTTTGATCCATCAAGATTATGCCACACAGGAAGCAACCAGAGGGCTCTGGCTGCAGCTCCCACCTCTGCTGGCAGCCCAATCATGGCCTGTAGGCTCTGGGTGCTGATGACTTGCTGTCCCACCTCTGTGCACTCACCCCCTAGGCCTTCCTGCTGATTGGGCCTCCTTTCACACATCTACCAAATCCAGCCCCAAGGGAGCTAGCCCAACATTGCTGTCTTTGTGCCAAAGGGACCTCATTAGGCACTGTCCAAAGTGAGAACTGAGTCCTCCAGGAACACTCTCTCCCTGCCTGGCTCTTCTGGCAGGTGCTTGATTGGAATTATTCAGTTGCATGCATTGAAGGAGGAGGAAGCCGAGAGTAGGGCCTGATGCCCTTCCCCAGCTGTTTCTGAGTCTCACCAGAGCAGACTGACACCCATCTGGTTTATTCTGATGTGACAGGCCGTGGGTGCTGATAAGGCCAGGATTCTCTACAGGATCATCTCAATTCACTGAAACTTTAGTGAGCAGCACTGTGTGACTACCACTGTGTGTCTGTCGGTGTGTCATACTGTGTGGCTGCAGGCTGCAATGAAGCTATGCCAGCAGCATTTCAGATACCAGCGGATCAGCCGTGATGGGGAGGTTTCAGCTGAGCTTCCAGACTAGTATTTCTAGGAAGAGCAGCCTTCTGAGCTCCTTGTAAATGAGCCACGTATAGAACTGACTGTTGTCTGAAAAACTGCTAGAAGATGAGCCCTCTAGGTCAGTAGCTATGGCATTGTGGGACCAGACACAACAACAGCCATGAAGATGATGCATGACACTGGTTTGTTATGCTGTGTGTGGAGTCGTCATCAGTCGGAAACGTCTCAGTGACAACTGGCAACAGGAGCGCTGTGTGTGAGGCAAAAGTCTAGACACTATGGGAAGCCCACCAACGGATAAGATGCAGTCAGTGTCCTCCCGGAAGTGGAAGGGGCCTAATGGCGTGTCTTAGGCCTTACTAAGTGCTAAATGTGCCGCTTACATTGACATATGTAACTCCTGACATCCCTGGTAGATTAGCCAGCTCATCATTCCATGGTATGCCATGGAATCAGTGCCGACTCAGACTCATAGCCACCCTAGATAGGGTTTTCAAGGCTGTGAATCTTTACAGGAGCAGAAAGCCTCATTTTTCTCCTATAGAGCAACTAGTAGATTTGATCTGATGACCTTGTTGTTAGAAGCCCAGCTTGTAATCCACTATGCTACCAGAGCTCCTTCATCCCACATTACAGATGTAGATATGGGCAATGAAACATCTCCTAGGAGGTCAGGTCTACAAAGTCAGAGAACAACATTAGGACCAAAAGCCCCACTGTGGACAGGTAACAATTTCTTACAATTTTCTCCCATTTAAAATGTCTTCACACCAATATTTCATTTTGTCTCATGTTTATGAGGTAGGTAGAATAAGAGTTATGATTCCATTTTGTATTGGGAAAAGTAAGGCACCAGGTAAATAAGATACTTAGCTACGTCTACACAACTATTTCCATAGTCAACATTCTGGGTAGATGTGCCTCAGAGGCAGTGTGACCCTGTGTGTGTGTGTGCGTGTGTGTGTGTGTGTGCGCGTGCACTTGCAGGGGATGAGGAGGCCTTAACGAGAGTAAAGATTGGATTAAGATGTCCAGTTTGGATTGAGCTTGACTAGGGTATGACTGTGAAGTAAAGGCTTTGAACTAAAGAAGCTATTTCATTATCAGTGAGCATCCACTGGTCCACCCATGTGGTGTGGTTGTGGTTGTGGTTGTGGTTATGGTTGTGGTTGGGTGTCAGCACATTAATTCTGACTCACACCCGCCAGCTCACATGACAAAGCAGAATGACTCCATAGGACACCTAAGCTGTCATCTCAGTGGGAGCAGCTCACTGGGTCTTTCTCCTAAGAATTAGATTGTTGTTGGTGTTGCTAAGTCCCATTGAGTTGGTTCTGACTCATAGCAAACCTATATAAGGTTTCTGAGGAGTGGCTGGTAGGTTTGAACCAGCCACCTTGAAATTCAAACCACCAACCTTGCAGTTCAAACTGACCTTGTAGTTAGTGCTTCTCCTATAGCCCCACACCAGGAGTCCGAGGTTGTTGTCTTGGTTAAGTGTTGTTGAGTCCGTTCTGACTCATAGCAACCCTGTCAAGGGTTTTCTGAGGAGTGGCTGGTGAGTTCAAACCACCAACCTTGCAGTTCAAACCGACATTGGGGTCCAGTGTTTATTCTAAAGCACCACACGAGAACTCCAGGAGTCCGACAGGTGGATTCAAACTTCCATCTTTTGGTGAGCAGCTGAGCGTTGTGCTGGCCAGGCTTGCTTCCTGGGTGTCTACATGTCAGAATTGCAATGATAGGCTCTGAAGGAAGATGGCGTACAGCATGTGGGAGGACTTGAAGGAAAAGTCCCTACACAACAAGGTGATCCTGTGACTACATTAACATACAAGAAAACTTAGCACAGACCTAGCACAGAGAAAGGAGTCCCAGTGTAGCGCTGGACCACAAGGTTGTTTTGAACCACAAGGTCTGAGGTTCACATTCCCTAGCTGCTCCTCAGAAACCCTATTGGTTGGAACAGACTTAACAACAAGCCCACCAGCATGGAGAAAGGGTGGTCAGTAAGGTTTGATGGAATGAATGGAATATTGAAAAAATTAGTAAAATGTCAGAATCCTCCGAGTGCCTAGTGAGGCCTCACCTCTGAGTTGCCACTCTCCCAGCCAGTGACACCTTTTCAGAGACTCAGAACCACGATGGGCTTTAGTACCAACTTGACCTCACAGAAGAGTGTTTTAAGAAGCTCTAAGTCATCCCATTCTAATAACCTCCCTTTCCCTAAATACCAAATCCCTATCTTATACAGCTGGTGGTAGTTATGTGCCGTGCAGTCCAACTCATAGCGACCCTGTATGGGTTTTCTGAGGTTGTAAATCTGTATGGGAGCAGAAAGCCTCATCTTTCTCCCACAGAACAGCTGGTAGTTTTAAACTGCTGACCTTGTGGTTCACAGCCTGATTTGTAACCACTACACTACCAGAGGACCTTTGTACAGCCAAGGTACGAACATTTCAGTCCTGCCTGCAAGTCAAACTCTTTAGACCCAAGCTTAGCTTGTTTTTACCAGCTGAGCAAAGGTGTTGGGCTTACGTCCTTCACCTCGGTCTAGAGGCAGGTTGCTGGGTTCCAGAGTGGCTTCTTCCTGGACAGCACTGGATGGGCTCTGTGGGCAACCTTCCTGCTGCCACTCTGTGCTAGAGTTTCTCACCCTGGTTGAACACGTGCCTGCCCCACCTCTCTCCCAGTGCCCTGCTCTTCAGACACTTCACTCTACTTGTGGGCTGGCCTTCCTCCCAACACCTGCAGCTGTGTCTGTCCCATTCCTCCCAACACCTGCAGCTGTGTCTGTCCCACTCAAGGCTGGGACTAGACCCAGGTGTCATTCCATCCCTAGGAGGCTCCTGTTGTAACTGGCTGGGCCATACATGGCCTCAACACTAGATAGGACAACCAGCATTACCTATGCAGAAAGGGACAGAAATGGGCCAGCTGACTGGCCCAGAGCCCAGTTGACCAGAGCCAGCTCAACAGGCTAGAGCACAGAAGTCTAGAAGCCGTGAGAGGGAAAGGAAACCAAACCCAAGCTGCAGAGCTAATCCAGTCATCAACCAGAGCCAGGTGACCCTGAGCCAAGGTTGTTTGGTGCAGCTCTTTCCGGTGTCACTTCTGGACTGTCTGCATGGCCTGACTGAGAGGAACGGTGTTGACTATGTGGATGAAAGTGATGGATGCCAGCGGCAATGCAGGGTCAGCTGCTCCCAGCTGGTCACCAGGGCCTGATCCCTGGGACAGGTGAGTGGGGAGCAGTACTCAGTTGGCCTCTGTCCCAGGCAGTGCTGCTGCTAACTCTGACGAAGGTCAAGACTGAGGCTGCTCCCCAACCCCTCGTCAGCCTCTTCTCCTTGATGAGAACTTCGTGGAGGACAGAGCAGAGTAAAAGGGCTGAGAACAAACCCTGAGACCGAATGGAGAAGGGGCCCATTTCCAGGTGCTCAGCAGGGACCCCAGCACTTTTCCAGGGCTCATCTTGAGGTACAGATCTGAGACTGAGGGGGCTTTACCTCCCTGAAAAGTCTTAACTTCCCCGGTGGTCATTTTGTCAAGAAAGATCATGAAGTTAAAGAAATTGGAAGAAAGCAGTAATAGATTAAGATACTGCCCATGTGCCGGGTAACATCGTAGTCTGGGCATCTCGTTTAGCTGGCCCAATAATCTGATTATTATTATTGTTGTTGTTATTATTAGCATCATCAAGTTGGTTCCAACTCAGAGCAACACTAAGAACAACGGAACGTTCTGCTTGGGAACCGTTGAGTGTGTTCTTTCCTTTTGATTTTCTAACTCCAGGTCTTTGCACACGTCGTTGTAATATTTTACTTTGTCTTCTTGAATTACCTTTAGAAATTTCTGTTTAGCTCTTTAACTTCATCATTGATTCCATTCATTTTGTGGTTGTTAAGTGCCGTCGAGTCGATTCCACATTAACCCACAGAGCCACAAGAACAAGTTTCAGAGTCCCTTCTGACATCCACTGCGGTCTTTTCTTTCTTTCATATAGTTTTAACGACCTTTTGTTTTCTTTACGTATGATGTTCTTTCATCCCCAAATTTCTCTGGTCTTGGCTCATTAGTGCTCAGTCCTTCCAATCTGCTCTTGAGATGGTCTAGAAATTCACATGGGATATAGTCTAAATCATACTTTGGCTCTCATGGACTTGTTTCAATTTTCCTCAGCTTCAACCTGAGCTTGCTTATGAGCAAGTCGGCCCCTGGGCTTGTTTTGTCTGATGGCAGTCTCTATGCACAGATGTTGTCAATCTGGCTTCATTGTAGTCCCTCTGGCAAAGTCCACATGTGTAGTCACCGCTTACGTTATTGCAAAAAAGGATTTGCAATGAATAAGTTATTGATATTGCAAAATTTTATCATACCTTCTCCAGCATTATTCCTATTGTTGTTGTTAAGTGCCATTGAGTCGCTTCTATCCCATAGCGACCCTGAACAGGGTTTCCAAGACTGTAAATCTTTACGGGAGCAGGAAGCCTCATCTTTCTCCCGTGGAGCAGCTGGTAGTTTTGAACTGCTGACCTTGCGATTTGCAGCATGATTTGTAACCACTACACTACCAGAGCTCCTAACATCATTCCTATTGTCAGGGCCATATTTTCCTAGTACTAATCCTTCCTTTTCCTTTCTAACTTTTGCACTCTAATCACCAATAAGTATCAATGCATCCCGATTGCATACTTGATCAATAGCAGACTGAAGAATTTGATAGAATCCTTCAGTTTCTTCATTGTTGGCTTCAGTGCTTGGCGCATACATTTGAATAATAGTCTTATTAAATGATATTCCTTGTAGGCATATAGATATTATCCTACCACAGAAAACATTGTATTTCAAGATAGGTCTTGAAATGTTCTCTTTGATGATGAATGTGATAACATTCCTCTTCAATTTGTTATTTCTGGCATAGTAAACTATATGATTGTCAGATTTAAAATAGCAAATACCAGTCCATTTCAACTCACTAATGCCTAGGATATCAATCTTTATATGTTTCATTTCATTTTGACAACTTCCAGCTTTCCTAAACTCATATTTTGTTCCTGCTGCATTCTGATTATTAATAGATGTTTGCAGCTGTTTCTTCTCCTTTTAAGTCATGTCGCATCAATGAGACAAATGAAGGTCCAGGGATGTTGGCTTTATCCATGTCATTAAGTCAATTCTACTTTGAGGAGGCAGCTCTTACCCACTCATATTTTGAGTGCCTTCCAATTTGAAGGATCCATCTTCTGTCACTCTATCAGCCAATGAGCAGCTGTTATTCACAAAGTCCACAGTGGCTAATCACTCTGAAGTGGACTGCCTGTTCTTTCTTCCTTGTCTGTCTTATTCTGGAAGGTCCATTGAATCCTGTCCACCATAAGTGACCCTTTGGTGTTTGAAATACCAGTGGCAACATTTCCAACATCACAGCAACATGCAAGATGCCACCATGTGACAAACTGACAGATGAATGGGTGAGTAGCAAAGAATGTTGTTGTTGTTGTTAAGTACTCTGGAGTTGGTTCCGACTCATAGCGACCCTGCACAGGGTTTCCGAGGCTGTAAATCTTTACTGGAGCAGAAAGTCTCATCTTTCTCCTGCGGAACAGCTGGTAGTTTCGAACTGTTGACCTTGCGGTTAGCAGCCTGACTCATAACCACTAAGAATATTGTTTTTATTGTTAAGTGCCATCGAGTCGATTCCGACCCATAGCAACCCTGTACAGGGTGTCCGAGGAGCAGCTGGTAAGCTTGAACCACCGACCTTGCAGTTCAAATGCTTTGCAGTCTGGCACATTAACCCACAGCGCCACACCAGGACTCCAACCACTAAGAATTGGAAATGACAAAAAGAGACCATTTAAAACCCAGCACTCTTCACACACCCAGACATCCATGCACACATTCAGGTATATAATCTTGTGTACAATGTAAAAAGATACACATAGGCATAGTGGTGTATACATCCTTCTATACATGAAATCCTTACATAGTATTGTAGGATAAACACTAGACTACTAACCGTAAGGTTAGGGGTTCAAACTCACCAGTCACTCCTCAGAAACCCTATGTTGTTGCTGTTGTTGTTGTTAAGTGCCGTCGAGTCGGTTCCGACCCATAACGACCCTGTATAGGGCTTCCGAGGAGCAGCTGGTGAGCTTGAACCGCCGACCTTGCAGTTCAAACGGCTTTGCAGTCTGGTGCATCAACCCACAGCGCCACACCAGGACTCCCAGAAATCCTATACAAGGTGACTATAAGCCAGAACTGACTGGACAGCACTTAACAACAGTACATGTAGAAGGGTAAGTAGAGGAAAATCTCACTCAGACACATTAATTACCATAATGAAGGCAGCTAAATTGTTAGGTGGTCACTGTGTGTTAGGCATGATACAATGTGTTTTCCATTATAAGTATTTTATGATTTATCAAGGTTAGTATTATCATCCCCATTGTACTGATAGGAAAATTGAGGTTCTCAGAGGATAAATAGCTTTCCTGAGAAGAATGATCTGAAATAAAGAAAGTCATGTATATTATAGAATAACTGCAGATAAACAACTTCAGCTTCCTCTTTGCTCCCAAGTATGTTCAATAGGGCTGGCAGATATAATATCCTCTAATAAGAACTATGTATAATTTGTCTAATATGGGTAATTTTCTGTGAAAATGCGGATACTCGTCAATGAGATGACTTGACACAATGGCTCAAACACAGCAACAACTGTGAAGATGGCATAGGACGGGCGCTGGTTCCTTCTGTGTGCACAGGGTCGCTATGAGTTGGCACTGACTCTGTGGCAGCTAACAACAACTGCAAGTTTGTGTAGCTGCATTCACTACAGGAGAAGAAATTATTTGCAAAGAAAAAAAAATGCCTCCAGCCTTTAGCCTAGTGTGAAAAGTCAACAATACTAAATTAGTGGAGACCAATTAGTGCAGTGTTAAGGATAAGCATGAAAGGGCTGTTCATCACTCTCTAATCCCACCCAAGGTACAGTGTTGTGCATGATCCTGCCATGCAGCTACCATGACCCTGTGTCCTTTAGGGATCCCTTTACACCATGGGGAGAGGGTGAGGACACTTCCTGGAAGTGTTCTGAGTCCTTGAAAATGGAGTTGTCGCATGAGGCAGTTTGGATGGTAAATAAATCATTTCATAAGCAAGAATCAGCTCAAAGCCAATTGCTGTGAAGTGGGGGCCAAATGCACCCCAGATTTCCAACTTCTCCAAGCTGTTGTGCCACTTGATCCTTGACACCAAAAAGCCTCATCTTTCTCCTGCGGACCAGCTGCTAGTTTTGAACTGCTGACCTTGAGGTTAGCAGCCAGACTCGTAACCACTACGCTACTAGAGGAACAGGTTACATCTTTCAGAATAGGATCAGACATAGGCTTGTAGAGAGCGCATCCCTCCCTCCCTCCACACAGGCCTGCTCTCTGAGCTCCTCTCAGGCATGCAAGCAAGCAGACTCTCTTGTTCATGCCAGGAGACTGGCCTCCTCTTAGCTGAGTATGCCCTCTCTGGGCCTTACAAGCAAACAGGATCCTCTGCTTTCAACCACCCCACTGATGACCACTCCACTGCTAAGCAGTCCAGCTCGTGTAGCAGCATGCTTAGTTAGCTCTCTTAGCTGTTTTCTTAGCACCAGCTTTCTGCTATTCCCATGAACTTTATCACAGCGCTCCCCTCTGTCTTCAGTGTCAGGGTCTTTGGCGCGTATTGCAGTTCATTTAGGAGATTACCCTTACAGAGATGCTGGGTCCAGACTGCTTGGTTCTAACTCTTCTTCGTCTTGAGGTTTTCTGCTTATCTCTCTCTTTCCCTCCAGAAGGCTGCTGATTATACATATAAGCAAACGCTTTGTTATTCTCAAAACGTGGTCCTCTCAGAGGGACCACAGCATGACCAGTCTCCTTTTGTTGTTGTTGTTAAGGGCCCTCAAGTTAATTCCAACTCCAAGTAATCCTGTTTAGGGTTTCTTCTAAGAAGCAGCTGATAGGTTAGAACTGCCTGCTTGTGGTTAGCCGTCCAGTGCTGATCCTATAGGGCCACATACAGACCACAGTAGTACATATCAGTCCTATTGAGCAGATTTTAAAGTCTGCAGGTTAATGCATTAGACTGCAAGGTTGGCAGTTCAAAGTTACCAGCTGCTCCTCGGAAACCCTATAGAAGGTTGTTATGAGTTGGAACCAGCTCTACAGCACTTAACAACAATATTCAAATAGGAGGACTTCCGGTGTGGTGATGTAGGGTCATCATTGGGATGTGAACTACTACAAAGTCATCAGTTTCAATCCACCAGCTGCTTCTTGGAAACCTTATACAGGACCACTATGAATTGGAACCAACTCAACAGCACTTAACAGCAATTCAAATAGGGAGTCCTGGTGTGGCACTGTTGGATAAGAACTGAACTGCTAAAGACAAGGGTGATGGTTCAAACCCAGCAACCACTGGTTCAAACCCATCAACAGCTCCTTGGAAACCATATACAGGGTTACTATGAGTAAGAATGGACTCAAAGGTACTTAACAATGACAAAGACAATTCAGATTGTTAGGGAACCTTGGTAGCTTTGTGTATTACAAGCTGGGCTGCTAACTGCAAGGTCAGCAGTTCAAATCTACCAGGTGCTCTGTGGGAGAAAAATGAGGCTTTCTGCTCTAGCAGAAATTTACAGGCTTGGAAGCCTCACATAGGGTGACTATCACTTGGAACTGACTTGTTTTGTGGGAACACAACCACCACCTCCATTCTAATAGTAAATGGACCACTCTAGTTACAGTTAGTAACAAAAACAGTCACAAGACCAGACAAAAGTATTAAACCATCAATCTGTTTACAGCTTACCCAGAAAATGTCAATCAACCCAGGGAATCCCCTGAGTAAAACTAACAGTCATCTGGGATGCAAAACAACCTGTAAGTCCCACTCCATTGCTTTTACAAAGAACTAGGGCATAGGTAACATCTCCTTGCATTTACTGAGGAGGAGGACAGCAGGGGAGAGGGCAGAGGGAAATCTCCCAAGCTGGTTTTCAAATGACAAATTCTTGGGAGCAAGTTTATCTCCTTCGGCTGGACTTTTTATTGGTCACCTGCTGTTGATGGAGAGCCCTCAAAATATAGTGTCAATTACAAATTGAAATGTGCCCTGCATCAAAATATATACTGAAGTCCCAACTCCCCAGCACCTATGAATATCACATTGTTTAGAAATGGTTCTTTGAAGATGATATCAGCTAGGATAGCATAAGGTCATACTACAGTAAGGTGAGTCTTTATCCGTAAGACTGGTATCCTTATAAAAGAGGAGAAAACACACAGACATAGAGACAGAGGCAGGACACCATGTGGCACAGTAACTGAAGACCAGGGAACACTGGGAATGACCAGGAGCTAGGAGACAACCACAGAACAGATGCTTCCTCAGAGCCTCAAAAAGATCAACATAACTGATACCCTGATTTCAAACTCTCAGCTTCCAGAACTATGAGAGAATGCATTCTACTGTTTCAATCCACTCACTTTGTTGTACAGTAAAACCTATGAAGACTGGAACCCAAATAAAGTGAAAATCTGTCAGAGAAGGAAAAATCAAACATTTTCCATTAATAGAGAGGATTTGTTGTTGTTAAGTCCATTCCGACTCATAGCGACGCTGTATAGGGTTTCCGAGGAGCAGCCGGTGAGTTTGAACTGCCGAGCTTGCAATTCAAACTGACCTTGCAGTCCAGCGCATTAATGCACAGTGTCACACCAGGACTACGAAAGGGAGTATAGAAAAGTGAGAAAATAGTATCCTGTCAAAGATGGAAAACTGAAGAGACTTGGAAAAATAATTCAGTCCCATCAAATTCCAGCTCTCATAGATTTCATTGTATTTTGTTACAACAGCCCGAGGAAACAAATCCATCAACCTACTTACAGGACATCCAGCACCCATTCAATTGGTGGAGAGCAGAGGAGAGATCTGTCTGCTGTCCAAGTGGTGTTTTAGGATCAAGTATCTGTAGGACTCTTTCCATGTCATCTCCGGAGGACATCACGACGCATACTGTCTGCCTTTCTCTCGGTTTTATTGTTATAAAACACACTGGATACAGCCCCTTCCATTTTGATCCTCAAGATCTTTTATTGGAACTTTAAGTAAACGTATTTTTCTTGGTGGTTCTCATTTTTAACCACCTTAATTATACTTGAAGCAATATGGTTGCTCCCAGCTCTATGATTTTCAAAGTAGGATGCAAGATGATGCACTTGGATGTGAGAAAAAATATTAAAATATCAATATAGGTAAATCCCAAGGACAAAGTTCAGAAAGATTAGGAAAGAAGGGGGATTGGAAACAGGAAGCCCAGAGAGGGAGCTGGTTATGTGATGTTTCATGAAAGGGGTTGCAATCAATGAGATGAAATAAAATGTCTATGAGTTGTATGGAAAATGAATCTGTCCCGTAAACCTTCATCCAATTCACAATAAAAAGTCTCTTAAAAAGTCAACTTCAATATGGTTTTCTTTCAAAAATTGAAAAAAAAATAATGATTTTATTTGCTTTGAATATATACGAGTCAACAGCAATGCACATATCTATTTTATAACTAAATGAATATATATCTGCTCAACTGATATGAGTGTGCAATAAAAGGAAATGAAGAAACTCCTGCTCTAGATGATTAAGAGATTAAAGCTAAAGAAATGAAAAATAAAAGATAAATATTTCAAGATATCATCTGCATTCCTTTATATTTTTGTATTTTGTCTATGAAGGCTAACCATTCTCTTAAAGAAGAAAGCAAGTGCTTTAATTTCTGACATAATTGAGGGAAATATTAAGGCCAATGGCACCTGTGTTCTGTAGTGATCTTACATCAGTGGTGCATCAGAAAGACGTAAATTGTTGCAAAATACTATTTTGATCGAGCTTTTCTTTTTAGTATAGACACTCCCCCATTTCCCACGCCATAACTCATACTTCTGTGTTTCTGTTGCTGTTAAGTGTGTCAACTTGGCTTCAACTCATAGCCACTCTGTGTAGGGTTTCGTAGGAGCTGCTGGTGAGCTTGAACTGCTGACTTTGCTGTTCAAACCGACCTTTCAGTCCACCACATTAACCCACAGTGCCACACCAGGGCTCCTGTGTTTCTGTAAATGATCTCAACTACAAAGGCAATCTTTGGATATGTGTATATGGGTAAATGTGTATACACCTATGTACAGCATTAGAAAGAGAAGAAAATACACTTAGGGAAGACATGCTTATGATCCATGGGATAATACACACCCATGATTCCTGGCTTTCCTGGCCCGGAATGTTCTAGCGGTTGCAGAGCCAGGCTGAGTGCTTTACATGAGCCCTGGCCTCTGGCATGAGCACGATCCACTCACAGGGGCCTTTTCCCTCAAGCTCAGCACTCATCCAGAGCACATTCAGATCTGCAGGCCTCTCATTGGGGAAAGAAGAATACAATTTTCTTATTGTACAATCCATTTCATTACCAGCTACGGGATTAAATTTATTCCTTTTTGAAGTGTTGTCTGTGCGTATAAATCATTTAAGTTTATATGTTTTCGTTGCTGTGGTAACTGTGTGGCTAATTGAATTCCAAAGTGTCTTTCTTGATTTCAAAGCCATGATAAAGAGCCAGAGCACTTAACAGTGGGAGTCAGAACAGAGGCAGAGAAGGCGGGGGAAGCAGAATTAAAATGACACGTTCTCCAACTGGCTCCTGAGATCTCAGAACAATGCTGTTCTGACAAGCCAAGATGGGCATGGGAGCTGGCCCTAGCACCAAAAGATTGCCTTTGCGACTGTTCCCAGGATTTCTTTGCAGCCATCTCTGCACCTTCTGACCCCTTCCCTCTGCTAGCTACCTCTCCTCCTCTTGACAGCTGCTCTCTCTGACAACAATAGGGATGGCATCTTTTCATGCAGAGGGTTTACTAGCAGTTGGTAAACACCTGTTCAGTAAAAGGTTCTTGGATGTTTGGAGGGATGGATAGACGAATGGATGAACGGACGAATGGATGAACTGTGGCATGGGTGCATCAGTGCATGGATGCATACAGAGGAAAAGGCTGGTCAGAAGGCAATGTGAAAGAAAGCTAGCATTTGTTGAGTGGATATCCAAAGCTAGGCACAGTGCAGTGCACAGCATCACAAACTCATAGCAGCACTGAGAATCAGATGTGTTTCCCTTTTTGTACATGAGGGAGCTTCAGACTTAGGTTTAGGGAACTTACCTGGGGAACCTCCAGTTAAGTGACAGATGTGAGATGTACCTTGTATCACTTTCTCTCCTCTTTATCTTACCACCTTCTCAAACCACAATAAATAAAGCCTACCTTGTGGTTGTTATGTGCCATC
>NW_006408619.1:7282467-7322977 GCF_000296735.1 Chrysochloris asiatica
CTAGTCCCACAATTACTGATAAGTTTGAGTCAATTGTTGCTACAATTGTGACAATCTATCTCACTGGGGGTCATTCTCTTTTTTGCGGACCTTCCACTTTCCCAAGATGATGTCATTCTCCAGAGACCAGTCTCTCCTAACAACACGTTCCAAATATGGCGGACAAAGAGACACCATCCTCATTTCTAAAAACATTCTGGTTCTTCTTCCAAATTAGATTTGTTCATTACTCTGGCAGTTCATGGTACTTTCAATTGTCTTCTAACACCATAATTCAAAGGCATCCATTCTTCTTCAGTCTTGTTTATTCACTGCTCAACTTTCACATGCATATGAGGCAGCTGAAAACGCCATGGCTTGGGTAAGGTGCGATTTACTCATCAAAGTGAAATCTTTACTCTTTAACAGTTTAAAGAGATTTTTTGCAACAGAACTGCCTAATGTAATATATCATTTGATTGCTTGACTGCTGCTTCCATGAGTGTTGATTATGGATCCAAGAAAAATAGAGTCTTTGACAAATTCAATTTTTGCTCCATTGATCATGATGCTATTGGTTCAGTTATAAGGATTTTTGTTTTCTTTACATTGAGGTGCAATCCATACGAAAGGTTGTATTCTTTGATCTTCATCAGGAAGTGTTTATTTCCTCTTTCTTCCAGTAAGCAAGGTTGCTTTATTTGCATATCACATTTTTTCTCCAGTCTTGATGCAATGTTCTTCAAATAATCCAGTTTTGCAGATTATTTTGCTCAGTATACAATTAAATAAGTATAGTGAATAGACACAACCTTGGCAGACATAATTTCATAATTTTAAGGCTTTCAGTATCCCCTTTTTTCTATTCTAAGCACTACCTCTGAGACCATGTACTGATTCCTCGTGAGCATAATTAAGTGTTCATGAATATCCATTCTTCACAATATTATCCATAGTGTGTTATGATCCACACAGTCAAAAGCCTTTGTATAACAGTTCATAAAGCACAAGTAAGTATCTTTCTGGCATTCTGTTTCAGCCAAGATCCATCTGATAGCAACAATGATATCCCTAGTTCCACATCAGCTTCTGAATCCAATTTAAATTTCTAGCAACTTTTTATCAATGTACTTTGCTATGTTTTTAAAATAATCTTCAGCAAAAATTGCCTGTATGTAACATTAATGACATTGCTCCATGGCTTCCTCTTCCATTAGGTCACCTTTGTTTGAAATTGGCACAAACGTGGATCTCCTCTAATCATTTGGCCAGGTGGTTGTCTTCAAAATGTCTTGCATTGATGAGTACATCTCTCCAGAGCCACATCAGTTTTAAAAAAATATTTCCATTTATATTCCATCAATTCTTACAGCCTGGTTTTCTCCAACGGCTTCAGTGCAAGTTGAACTTTCCCCTTCAATACCATTGATTCTTGATCATATGCTACTTCTTGAAGTGACTGAACATAGACCAGTTCTTCTTGGTCCACTGACCCTATGCACTCCTTCCATCTTCTTTTGATGCTTCTGGAGTCATTCAATGTTTTGTCTTTTGTTGCTGTTGTTAAGTGCCATCATGTCAGTTTCCAGTCACATCAACAGTGTATAGGATTTCTGAGGAGTGGGCGGTGGATTTGAACTGCCAATCTTCTAGTTAGCAGTCCAGTACTTATCCTACAGTGCCACACCAGGACTCCTTAGAATCCTTTCATATTTCAACTTGAGGCTTGAATTTTTTCTTCAGTTCATTCAGCTTGAGGAATGCTGAGCATGCTCTTCCCCTTTGGTTTTCATCTTCAGGTCGTCATACATTTCATGATCATACTCCTTCTTCTGAAGCTACCCTTGCACATTTTCTATTCAGCTGTTTTACTTTATCATTTCTTACATTTCTGATTCATTGCAAATATATTTTTCAATGGCATAAATGGTGACTATAAATGTGGAACTCATAGATAGAATGCACAGGAATCAATTGACTATATTTGTGGGAAGAGAACATGGAGAAGATCAATATTATCAGCTTACACAAGGCCAGAGACTGAATACAGAGCAAACTATCGCTGGCTCATGTGCAAGTTCACAGTGAAGCTGGATAAAATGAAAACATGTCCATGAGAATCAGAATATAATGCTTAATATACCCCACCTGAATTCAGAGGCCATTTCAAGAACAGATTTGATGCATTAGACACCAATGACCAAAGAAAGCAAAAGGTCATTGAAAGACAGGAAAGAAAGAAAAGACCAAAATGGAGGTCAGAAGGGACAAATTTTGCTTTGAACTGTATCAAAATTATATGGTTGATTTCTAAACATTTCAAGAGATTGCATATAATCAAGACCTGATGGTACCGAAGGATGTCTAAACTGCACTGAAGGTGATTGCAAAACACAAGACTCCAGGAATTGACAGAATACGAATCGAAAACTTTCAAAAACCGGATGCAGCACAAGAGTCTCTCACTCATCAAGTCCAAGAAATTTGGAAGACAGCTACCTGGCCAATCATTGGAAGAAATCTGTATTTGTGTCACTTCCAAAGGGTGGTGAGCCAGAAGAATCTGGAGATCTTCAAACAATATCATTAATATAACATGCAAATAAAATTTTGCTGAAAATAATTGTTAAATGTTTGCCACTGTATATCAACTGGGAACTGCCAAAACTTCAAGCCATATTCAGAAAAGGGTGTGGAACAAGAGATAGCATTGAATCTTGGCTCAAAGCTGAAAATATGAGAAAGATGTTCATATATTCTTTATTGTCTATGCAAAGTCTTTCTACTGAAGGGACCATGACAAACTAAGGATTTGCAAAGAACTGGGTATTTCAGAAGTTAAGTTTGCAAAGAATTGCTTATTACAGAACACTTATGGGCTCAAGCTTAGCAACAATTATGGGGTTGGCGCAGGGCAGGGTGGTGTTTGATTCTGTTGTGTATAGGATTGCTTAGAGATGGAGGAGAGTCACTAACACTCAACAATAACAATCTTGTCAGGACTTTTGTGTTGTGGTTTGGTTGTTTGTTTGTTTAATCTCTTCAATTTATTATTTTGTGCTGGGTATATTCCAACTTTCTACCTCTGTGTTAGTTTGACTAGGTAGGGTGTTTCTACAAATGTGTTCACTTATTCTAGGTTTTCTAATATGGAATGCCATTCTTCATAGCATTGTGTTTCAGTTGGTTCTGTTGTGATATCATCCATTTTGTTTCTTATTCATATTATTTGCATATTGTACGTCTTTTTCTTTTTTAACTTTGTTAAAGGTTTGTTGATTTTCTTAATTGTTTCAATAAACTAACTTCATTTATTTCGGATCTACTTTCTTCTGAGTGATTCTGGATTTTGTGCTGCTATTTTTCTATTTCTTGGAGTTGTAAAGATAATATATTGATTATTGGCACGTTCTACCTTTTGACTGTGTTTATTGCTATAAGTTCACCTATTAGCACAGTGTTTTTCTGTGTTTCAAAGGTTTAAAAGCTGCTTTCATTCTTGTTTGATTCTAATAATATGTTTTATTTCCTAGTTTTATTTCCTCTATTACATGGTGCTTTTTAATCAGGGTATTACTCGAGTTCCATGTAGTTGAATTTTTTTTCCTTGTTCTTGTTATTGGTTTCCAACATTATTGTGATCTAAGAAGATGCTCCATATTACTTTTATGTTTTGAATTTATTGATACTTGCTTTGTGGCTTAACAAATGATATTTTCTGAAGCATGGTCCATGTACATTGTAAAAGAATGGGTACTGGGCTGTGGTTGGGTAGTCTATGAGATGGAGTTGGTTGATTATGTTGTTTAGCTCTTCTGTATGCTTGTTGCATCCTTTTTCCTTGGTCTGTCCTTCATTAACAGCTATGTGTTGAAGACTCCTACTATTAAGGAGCTTGGGTAGCATAGTGGTTACGAATCAGGCTGTGAACCCCAAGGTCAGTTTGAAACTACCAGCTGTTCCACGGGAGAAAGATGAGGCTTTCTGTTCCTGTAAAGATTTACAGCCTCAGAAACCCTGTGCAGGGTCACTATGAGTTGGAACTGACTCCACAGCACATAACTACCACCATTATTGTAGAGATGTCTACTTCTGTTTTCAACCTTGTTGATTTTTTAATGTATTTTGCAACTCATTCACTGGGCATGTAGATAGTTAGTATGGTTGTCTTTTTGTTGCATTGACCCTATAATCATTATATAATGCACCCCCGCCCCGTTTTTTTGCTGTTTGTTGTGTTAAAGTCTATTTTATCAAAAATTAATATTACTACTCCTCTTTTTTGTGAGACATTTGCTTAATTTTGCCCCACCCTTTGATTTTTAGTGATTTCCTTGAAATTCACTTTCATTTTTCTAAGTTTAAAAACAGTCTGTTCTATGTTAATGTTGCCGTAACTTTCTCTCCATGTGAAAGATCTGTAACTACACCAACAACCCCATTTATTCCCTTTTTGTTTTGTTTTGTTTGGGGGGGAGGTTGTCATCATTTATAGATTGATATCTCCAGTTTTCCATTTTCAGTCTTGTAACTTTAATTTGGAAAATTATTTGTGTGCACTGGTTTCTGGGAGATGTTGCCATATATCTTAGTCTCATATCAGTGTTTGACATTGTTGATTCTCTGTCTGAAGTCATCTTTTAATATCTTTTGAAGATTAATCTGGTTTTTCAAATGTCTTTACTTTTGGCTAATCTGGAAGTGTCTTAATTTCACTGTCATATCTGAGGAACAATTTTATTGGGTATATGATTCTTAGTTGGCTTTTGCTTTTTCTTTCAGAATTTTATATATATATGTCATCTCATTGCCTTCTTGCTTGCCTGGTTTCTTGCAGAAAATGAGAGTTTAGTGTTCTCTCTTCTTTATAAATAACAGTTCATTTTCCTTGGAATGCTTTCAGGATTCTTTCTTTCTCTTTGATTTTGAAGCACTCAATCATAATATGTCTTAGGGAGCTCCTTTTGGGGTCTGTCCTCTTCGTGTTTGTTAAGTTCCTTAAGTGAATATCTTTTCTTCTTTCATTATATTAGGCAAGACTTCTGTCAGCCAATCTTTAAATATCCTGTTTGTGTCTATGTGTGTGTATATTGGGTGTTTTGTTTTCTCTCTTCCTATTCTGGAATTCTGATCACATGTAAATTTTTTCTCTGGATGATGTCCCTCACACCTCTTAGAATTTTGTAATTTTCTTCATTCTTTATATATATATATATCATTGTTATTCTAATAGATTGGTATAAAATTATGCATTCTCAATTTTGCTGATTCTGTCACCCATTGGTTCAATTCTATTCCTTTGTTCTTCCCTTGTCTTGTCTACTTTTAAAATTTTAGTGTTAATCTTCTGAATTTCTAGTTGCTGTTTTTTATTTTGTCTGTGTTTTTCTTTATCTCTCTCTTGATCTATTGGGCAGACCTATATATGTTGTTGTAAAGTGCCTTGGAGTTGGTACCGACTCATAGCAACCCTGTAGAGGTTTCTCGAGGCTGTAAATCCTTACAGAAGCAGAAAACCTCATCTTTCCTTTCTGTCCAGCTGAATATGAATAGCTGGTAGTTTTGAACTCCTGACCTTGAGATAAACAACGCAACTTGTAACCTCTATACTACCAGAGCTCTCTCTCTCTCTCTCTCTTTATATATATATATAATGCAATAAATGTCACTGAATTGCATGTGTAGAAACACATGAAATGATATATACTTTCACCAAAATTATATATTATATATTATTTTTGTTTTTAAGTGTAGAGCCCTACTCCTTGGAAACCTTATACTGCATTACTTTGAATCTGAACTGACTCAAAGGCACTTAACAACAACAACTTATGTGTGTGTATGTGTGTATGGATATATACAATCATGGTAAAAATGTGCACAGCCAAAAATTTAGTGAGTATATTATTTTGATGAACATATGCATGAAGATAAAGACATATATATACACACCAGACTCCATACACAGTTGCTTCTCACAAACCCTATACAGGGTCACTATGGGTCAAAATTGGCTTGACAGCACTTAACAGGAACACATATATATGTATTGGAATCCTAGTGTGGCACTATGGAATAATGCACTGGACCAGAATGTAGATTTGAACCGCAAGGTTCAAACGTACCAACTGTTCCTTGGAAATCCTATCCAGGGTCTTTATGCGTTGGAACTGACTCAACAGTACTTAGAAACTGCAGCATATATTTACATACACACAAAATTATATACATGTATAAAACGCCTCACCACTGGACCAATAAACAACATTCTTATCAATGGAGAAAAGATTGAAGTTGTCAAGGACTTCATTCTTCTTCGATCAACTATCAACACTCGCAGAAGCAGCAGTCAAGAGATCAGACGATGTATTGCATTGGGCAAATCTGCTGCACAGGAACTTTTTAAAGTATTGAAGAGCAGAGATGTCAGCTTGAGGACTAAGGTGCGCCTGACCCAGGCCATGGTGTTTTCAATAGCCTCATATGGATGCGAAAGCTGGACAGTGAATAAGGAAGATCATAGAAGAATTGATGCCTTTGAGTTGTGGTGTTGGAGGAGAATACTGAAACTGCCATGGACTGCCAAAAGAACCAATAGATCTGTTTTGGAAGAAGTGCAGCCAGAGTGCTCCTTGGAGGCCAGGATGGCTAAGCTTCGTCTCTCATACTTTGGACATATTGTCCGGAGGAAACAGTCATTGGAGAAGGATGTTATGCTGGGTGAGGTGGAGGGTCAGAGAAGAAGAGGAAGACCCCTAACGAGATGGATTGGCCAGGTGGCATCATTGATGGACTCAAGTGTGGCAGCGGTAGTGAGGTTGGCCCAGGATCGGACATTGTTTTGTTCTGCTGTCCATGGGGTCACTATGAGTCAGTTCTGACTTGATGGCACCTGACAACAACAACAATAATTTCTGTGGAAGCATGAACAGCCAAAGATACGTATGCGTGTGTGTATACATATGTTGTGTTTAAATGCCTTCGAGTCAATTTCAACCCATAGCAATGCTGTATAGGGTTTCTGAGGAGCCACTGGTGAATTTGAACCACCAACCTTGCAGTTAAAACCTAACTTGTGGTCCAGTGCATTATACATACACACACACACACACACACACACACACACATATATAATGTTTGCATGTTTTTACGTGCTCTTTCTTAACATGGGAAATTCATGGGCAAACATCCTACTTATTCTGATCTAGATTTCTTCTCTTTGATACTCTCCTCACACCAATTGAAATCTTTCTCAACAACAGGAGTTTGAGGGTTGAATATTGTATGCCATCAGTTGTTGTTTTTTTTGGGTTTTTTTTGTAGCCTGAGGAATTGGGGCATTCAGGGCCTTGAGGTTTTGAAGGGTTTGACTGGGTGCAAACATCCTTTGGTGAAATATTTGGCAGATATCCCAGCCATGACTAGATATGCTCAGAGTATGATTGGCTTCTCCCTAGACAAGACTTGAGCTTTGGGACCTATGAGAATTTAGAGGCTTTTCTCTCTTTGTAGGTGCTTCTACATTAGGGGTTTGCCCTTGGCTTTCCTGTGCTCCCCAGGACCATTTATTGGCTGATGTCAGCATTTTGAAAATCAGATTCTTTCCTACGATTATGTCTAAGGGCTGAAGTTAAGAATAGAAAACATACACAATCTATCAAAAATTTAGGTTTGTATTATCATAGGAACGAGTTTTTGGAATTTATGGCATGAGGACAGATCCCTACTGTATTCCTGCTAGTACATTGTCATCTCTTTGTTTCTCTTTTAAATTTCTAATCATTGGGAGAAGAAGAGTCTGTGCCTCTGCTCAAGACCACCATCTTTACGCAGAAATCCTGTCTCAGTTTCTGAGTCTGTGCCTCTGCTCAAGACCACCATCTTTACGCAGAAATCCTGTCTCAGTTTCTGAGTCTGTGCCTCTGCTCAAGACCACCATCTTTACGCAGATCCTGTCTCAGTTTCTGAGTCCTTCCAGCAGCATAAAGTTCCAGGGTTTCGAAGACACATAGACCTCAGCTTCGTCTTTGAGGAAGCAGTTCTCAGTTAGAGCCTTCTTGCCCCCAAGGTAACATTTGACAATATTTGGAAGCCAAATGATGGTGCTATATACGGAGTTGAGACCAGAGATGCTGTTCAACATTGTTCACTGCACAAGGCAGAACCAAAAAACAAAAAATTATATGGCCTAAAACATTAAGAGTACCCAGGTGGATTTGGGTACATTTTTAAGCTCCCTGAGCTTTATCAAATTTGTCTTTAAAATGAACATCAATATGCCTGTCCAAGAGAGATGTTATGCAGCAGATATTTTTGAATGTGTATAGTATTCATACTTACGTAATGATAATACATGTCATTATCAACAGCATTATCAGTAGTAGTGAAATTGTCTTGTATTGAGCAACTGTATAAATACAAGCAGTTCTTTCACTTATTCTGAACGCTAAATATTGCAGACAGAGTTGAATTCACTTTGGGGTCACGGTCTTTTGCTGACTTATCCTGTCTCTTCTTTTTGTTTGCTTTTTAATGTTAGTGTAACTAACTCATAATGGTCATATTCTTTCCTTTTTTTAAAGTTGTTCACCTTTTATGGGAAAGGCTGTATCCTCTAGTTGTTTGTGGGTATTTTTTTTTAATACATTTAAAAAATATATTTTATACACCTTCCCAGTTCCCAGTAGGCAGTTCTGAAGGTCAGAGCTAGGATTATTCTTAGACATTACCCCATTCGTCTGGGACAACTGATTCTCAGACTGTGGAAGCTATAGCCCACGAATGACAATGTGAGGAAAGGCCACCTTCCAGAACCATCACCGAAGACTAGACCTGGACATTAGGTCACCGGAGTCCTGACTTGATTCTGACCTGGTTATGCTGCAGTAAAAGTTTTCAGTGTTTGACTCGAGACAGTTGCAGTTCAAAAATGACTGTACTTGTCTGCTAGGCATCCAGGCTAATAACACACAATATCATCTTTCTGTTCTTTTATCTTAAGGCCAGTAAAGTAGATGGTGTTAGGTGTCTTCCAGGAATAGGATGACCTGACACTGAGCTAACAACATTATTCAGATTGTTTCTTTTATATCTCAAGGTACTTACGACAATATGACCATGGCTGTGGGCTTGGGAAAGAGTTTCTGTTCCTAGTCCCTGTTTTACGGTGAAAATACCACATAGAACAGGACATGTGGCCTAGGTCTTAAAGCCTCTTCCCTTAAAAACTCATCTTAGAAACCCCAGACCTGCCCAGCGCAACATTTAAAGAGCACTGCAATGTTTACACAATCTGTGTAGATGTATGTGTGTCTACAAATTGTTGTGAATTTACAAAAACAGCAGCACAGTGTGGAAATAGCATGGGCCTCAGAATCAGAGGGACCTAGGTTCAAGTCCCACCTCTACCATTTGCATGACCTTAGGCAAGTTAATTAACCTCTCTGAGACCCAGTTTTCTCATTTGGAAAGTGGGTAGGATAAGGTAAGCACTGGACTGCAAGGTCTGTTTGAACCATAAGGTCAGCTGTTCAAACCTAACCAACGCTCCTTGTAAACCCTGTACAGGGCCATATGAGTCAGAACCGACTTCAGAGCACATGACAGCAACAACAACAAATTAGCAGATGAACCTAAAATGATAGCTTCCGGTCTTTCTCATCCTTTTCTGTTCCTCGTCTTTTCATCAGGACAGATTTTTACTTGATGTAAAATACATTCCCGTTTTGAAACTCTGGGAGCTGTTATTATTCCTGAATCCATTAGTGGTTGCCAGTGTTCTCCTCTTTCTGTCAGAGACAAAATGCTGTTACTAAGCTGGGGGAAGCTGGGGAGAGATAGAATGAATCTGAGAAATTCTTGCAAAAGTGTGGAAGTTGGGCTTTTCTTTTATTGTTTGATTTAACGAATCTCAAAAGGGTTTGGCCTTGGGAGGCACAAATCAATAATGCAATGACAGGTCTGTCAGGAACTGCCTTTCCATCTCCACATGGAACAAGCCTGCCAGAGAACAGCCAGATTTGGTTATGGAAGCATTTCATTCTTGGTCATGAACAGCCTCAGCCAGAGGAAGAAAATGGGATGGCAGTGGTGATGATGAAGATGATAACAAGTCCCATCATGTATTTAAGGCCAATTTCATACTAGGAGTCCTGGCATGGTGCTGTGGCATAAAGCTCTGGACCTCAAGGTTGGTTTGAACCATGAAATTAGTGGTTCAAATTCACTGGCTACACCTCAAAAACTCTACACAGGTTGCTATGAGTTGGAAACAATTCAACAGCACTTAACAGCAACAACAACATGCAAGGCAAGAGGTCTCTGAGTGACACAAACAACTGAGCACTTAGCTACTAACAGAAAAGTGGGCAGTTCAAATTCACCCACAGGTGAATCAGAGAAAAGGTCTGGCAATATACTTCTAAAAAAGTCAGTCACTGAAAAGCCTTTGGCGTATGCTTCTACTCTGACACACGTGAGTTGGAATTAACTGTTGTTTTTTAGTTTCTTTTGTTTTTAGTGCAAGACCATGTACTAAGCGCTGTGTGCATTTCATGGCAAACCTCTTATTTCAGCTACAGAACAGATAGACTGTGTCTTTTACATTTGATAAAAGTGGGGCCCAGAGAAATTGCATGACTTGCCCAAGGTCCCATGGTTGGTTAAGGGATGGCGAAGGTACTGGCAGAATGAGAAGTGTTTCTCCTTCTAGTTGGTTGGTGCACAAAATGGTGATGAAGGAATCTGGAGTTTGCTTTAAGAAATCCTCACAGGTAGTATCTTGTAGAAACAAAGATTTACTTTGCTGTCAGACAGATAGCAACTTGAATGTATCCCCTGCCTCGGGACAACAGAGTCAATCTTTCTGAGACGCAGTCTCTTCGGTCCTCGGTTTTCTTATCTGCAAAAATGAAATAAAAAATTTGTAACCCACGGGAAGTAGTTATGATGACTAAATCAGGTCATGTGGAGGTGCTGGCTTGGTAGCTTTCTTACATACTTACCAGTTATCATTCAGTAAGCACCATATGTGTGTCAGATTAGAATTGTGCCCCGTGTGGTTTTCAGTGGGTGATTTTCCAGACATAGATCACGAGGGCTTTCTTGTAAGACACTCCTGGGTAGGCTGGACCCTCCAACATTGGGTTACCAGTTACTTTATTAAACCATTTGCACCATTGAGGGACTCCATTTGGTACACAGTAGATACTTTAATGAAAGTTACGTTCCTTCTCAGGGACCCAGTTGAGAGGCCAGAGTAGATGATGCCCAGGGTTAGAGAATCTGCTTCTGTTATATTTGAGAATTTGGAGAACAGGGATGGTTGAGAGTGAAACTGAGGAGAGTCCTCACAATGTGTGTGACGCTGGAGAAAAATACAAAACATGATGCAGAATGGTTTCCTTTTCTTTGGAGAAGATAGGAAGTTCCCACGGAGAGATGTTGTCGCTTTTATGTGCCATTGAGTCAGTTCCAACTCATAGTGACCTTGTGTAGGGTCCCTGAGACTGTACATCTTTGAGGGAGCAGAAAGTTCTGTCTTTCTTCTGCTGAGCAGCTGCTGGCCTTGAACTACTGACCTTCTGGTTCACAGTCCAATGCTTGTTCTACGGAGCCACTGCACTCCCACAGAGACATTTGTAACCATCTAAAAGGATGCTACCATTTTATCTCAGAAAGATTTGCTGATATCTTATTTCTGGATGGAAGACCCTAAACTCAAAGGGTAAGACAAAACACTATCAGAACTCTCTCTGTGTCTTTTGACCAGTCCTTGCTCTGTCCGGATTAAGAATGAGAAATCTCTTGGACATTTCAGATGGCTTTCTCAAGACCACCCCTTTAGTTATGCTTGAATAGTGGAAGTTTAATCAGGGTAAGAGGGGCAGCTAAAGATCAGAGTCCAGCTCCCTTCTTTCTGAATAAGCCTTGGGCTTTGCCAACACCCCATTTCACAGCGGAAGAGTAGTTGTGCTTTGGTTCCAACCATGTACCAGAAAAGGAGGAAGAAGGAGAAGGACATGGTAGCCATCACCCAAGCAGGAATTTGCATGGCATGGGTCAGAGAAAAAGAGGAAGACTGCCAACGAGATGGATTTGCCAAGTGGCAGCATCAATGGACTCAAGCATGGCAACAGTAGTGACGATGGGCCAGGATCGGGCAGTGTTTTGTTCTGCCATGCATAAGGTCGCTATGGGTTGTTACTGACTCGATGGCACCTAACAACAACAACAACCCTGCCCTCACCACACTGTTTCATATGCTCAAACACCACTTTGATGCCTAGTTGCCCTTTGCCTTTATTTCCATTGGTTCTGAATCACAAAAGATATTCATCATAAGTGACCAGAGCTTTACTCTGTAGACAAGTGTCTGTCACAAAGCCCAAAAGGTAACAATGCAGCCCTCTGACTTCGGAAGTATTCTAGTCTCAGCTCAGATACCAGCAGGGACTCAGAGCTCAGCTTATCCCAAAGGAGAACGGAGTCCCTGAAAAGCATGCCATCAATAAATACCCGAGCAGACGCCATGAAATTCCAATCAGAAGAATTTATAATGTGAAGTCAGATATTATATAGTGTGAAATAAATAAACAGAAATTGTCAGTCAAACTCCTGGCAGCTGGGGCCGGCATCAGAGGCAGTAAATGAACTAACTCCATAAATCATATTTATGATCAGCCCCATTGCACATAATTCTGCCAATGGGGCTTTCCATTATGTAGCCGGAGACAGTGGCTTGTTGCATCTCACAGAGGCAGGAAATGAGCAGCGCCGGGGTGTCCCTGGAGCAGCGACTTCAAGGTGTCAGACCATGATTGAGACATTGCCCTGCTCTCTAGGCCAATGTGTGAATAAGGGCTTAGGAGAAGGGTTCTGGCTTTACAACTTGAGTTAAATTGAGGAGAAGGTCAAGGCCCTCACTGAATTCTGGACTAGGTATATCTGAGTCTAAGAATTTACTTTACACAAGCCTAGGGCACAGGACGTGAGTACCAAAATATGATTTGGGGAAAACCCAGAGGAGTCTTGTTGTCAAATACTCTTCTCTAAGATGGTACCCAATGCATGTTTAATACCACGTTTCCTTTCCCCTTTCTGAATCTTGTACATTTCCTCTGAACAACCTAGAGCCTCGTGTGTTCACTGTGGGCTCCAGGATCTGCAGTAATGAGGAATGTGGTAAGTGGAAGAGTCCGAATCCTCATTACGTATCCAAAGTCTGCCACAGTGCAGTATGTCTAACGTAAGAGTGCTACTAAGTTTATGAACCACCACTCATCTATCTTACTGAGATGGTTTGCATATTGCTATGGTGCTGAAATCTATGCCACTGGTATTTTGAATATCAGCAGGGTCACACGTGGTGGACAGGTTTCAGATGAGCTTCCACACTAAAACAGACTAGGAATAAGGAGAGGCTGATTACTTCTGAATGTTTAGCCACTGAAAACCTTATGAATAGTGGTGGGACACTATCAAATAGCACCAGAAAATTGAATATTGAAATCTTATGAGAATACTGGCATATATAATGCTGAAAAATGAGCCCCTCAGGTTAGAAGGCACTTAAAATATGACTAGGGAAGAGCTGACACCTCAAAGTAGAGTTCACTGTGATGACACAAATGAGGTAAGGCCCTTGGTATCTTCATTTATTGATGGGGCACAACTCAAAATGAAGAGAGATATCTGGAGACATCCATTAATCAGCAGAATATGGTACATACAAAATATGAAGTCAAAAATGAAATAAACATCAACATCCTAGGTATTAATAAGTTGAAATGGATCACAAAGACAATTTCACGATGTGTCTTGAATTATAATAATGATTGTGATAGGACGATATCATCACATCTACAAGGAAAACCAGTTAATCCTACTATCATTCAAGTTTTTGCACCACCCACTAAAGCCAGTGAAGATGAAATTGACGAATTCTACCAATTTCTTCAGTCTGAAACTGATCAAACGTGCAATCACGATGTATAAGTAATTACTGGTGATTGGAATCAAAGGTTGGAAGCAAAGAGAAAGGATCTGCAGTTAGAAAATATGGCCTTGGTGATAGAAATGATGCTGGAGATCATATGATAGAATTTTGAAAGACCAATGACTTCTTCATTGCAAATACAATTTTAAACAGCATAAAAAATGACTGTACACATGGACCTCAGCAGATGGAATGAACAGGAATCAAGTTGACTACATCTGTGGGAAAAGATAATGGAAAAGCTCCTATCTCCATCAAAACAAGACCAGGGAAAGACTGTTTTGAACAAACCATCAATTGTTCATATTCAAGTTCAGGCTAAAGATGAAGAAAAGTAAAATTAGTTAATGATAGCCAAAATACTACACTGAGCATATCCCACCTGAATTTAGAGATCATCTCAAGAACAGATTTGATTCATTAGACACAAATGACCGAAGAAGAATTGTTGGATGACATCAGGAACATCATGCAAAAAGGAAACAAAAAGGTTATTAAGAACACAGGAAAGAAGGAAAGACAAAAATAGACGTCAAAGGAGCCTCTGAAACTTGCACTCCAGCATAAAGATGCTAAAGTAAATGGAAGAAATGAGGAGGTACAAGAGCTGAACAGAAAATTTCCAAAGGAAGCTCAAGAAGACAAAATCAAGTATTATAATGAAATTTGCAAAGGCCTGGAGTTAGAAAATCTAAAGGGAAGAACATGTTCAGCATTTCAAGCTGAATGAACTAAAGAAAAAATTCAAACCTAGACTTGCAATACTGAAGGATATGGTGGTATAGGATAAGCCCTTGACCACAAAGTTAGTTTCAATCACAAAGTCGGTGGCTCAAACCCACCAGCTGCTCCTCAGAAACTCTATACAGGGTGGCTATGAGTCAAAACAGATTCAATGACATTTGACAACAACAGCATAGGCAAAATATTGAATGATTCAGACAGCATCAGCGGAAGATGCAAGTAATACACAGAGCCACTGTATCAAAAAGAAATGATAGATACTCAACCTTTTCAACAGGTAGCATACGATCAAAAGCCAATGGCATTGAAGGAAAAAATCCAAAATGCACTGTAGGCATTGGCAAAGAACAAGATTCTGGGAATTGATGAAATACAAATTGAAGATGGAATGCATCTTTCAATAAACTGATGGAGCACTCATTCATCTTTGCCAAAAAATTTGGAAGATGGCTACCTGGACAATTGATTGGAAGAGATCAATATTTGTGCCCATTCCAAAGAGAGATGACCTAAAGGAATGAAGAAACCATCAAAGAATATCATTAATATTGCATGCAAGTATAATTTTCTAAAGATTTTTCAAAAATGGCTGCAACAGTACATTGGCAAGAAACTTCCTGGGGTTCAAGTTGGATTCAGACAATGATGTGGGATGAAGGACACCATTATTACTGCCATCAGATGAATCTTGGCTGAAAGCAAAAGAGTACCAGAGAGATGTTTACCTGTGTTTTATTGACTTTTCAAAGCTTTCAGCTGTGTGGATCATGGCAAGCTATGGACAGCATTGTGAAGAATGGACATTCCAGAACACTTAATTGTACCCATGGGGAAACTGCACATAGACCAAGAGGCAGTCTTTCAAACAGAACAAGGGACCACTGAATGGTTTTTAAATCAGGAAAGATACGCCAGGGTTGTATTCTTTATTTGTTCAAACTGTATACTGAGCAAACAATCCAAAAAGCTGGATTATATGGAAAAGAACATGGCATCAGGATTGGAGGAAGCCTCATTAACGACCTGCAAAATGTAGATAATATAACTTTGCTTGCTGAAAGAGAAGAGGATTTAAAATACTTATTAATGAAGATCAAAGATCACAGCCTTCAGTATGGGTTACACCTCAGGGTAAAGAAAGCAAAAATCATCACCAATGGACCAATAAATGACATCACGAAAAATGTAGAAAAGATTGAAGTTGTCAAAGACTTCATTTTGCTTGGGTCCATCATCAACACTCATAGAAACAACAGTCAAGATGTACTGCATTAGACAAATGTGCTGCACAAGATCTCTTTAAAGTGTTCAAGAGTAAAGATGTCACTTTGAGGACTAAGGTGCACCTGACCCTAGCCATGGCATTGTCAGTATTCTCTTATGCATATGAAAGTTGGACCATGAATAAGAAAGACCCTAGAGGAATTTATATGTTTGAGTTATGGTGTTGCAGAAGACTGCCAGGAGAATAAAAACCTGTGTTTGAAGAAATATAGACAGAATGCTCCTTAGAAGACATGATGGCCAGATTTCATCTGTCATTCTTTGGACATATTATCAGGAGAGACCAGTCCCTGGAGAAGGACATCATGCTTGGTAAAATGGAGGGTCAGTGAAGAAGAGAGAGATAGATTGGCACAGTGGCAGCAGCAATGAGCCCATTCATAGCAACGATTGTGAGTTTGGCACAGTACTGGGCAGTGTTTCATTCTGTTGTGTATAAGGTCACTGTGAGTTGACACCTAACAACAAAACAACAATGCTGTTTTTGGTTGTCCTGGTGTGGCCCTGTAGGATGAGCACTGGACTGCTAAACACTACGTTGGAGGTTCAAACCCACCAGCAATTCCTAGGAAATGAACCCCTATAAAGGATCACTATGAGTCAGAACTGAGTCTATGACCCTCAACAACCCAGCTTTGGAGCAGCAGTTTCTCCCCTGTGGTAGGCAGTATAGAGCGATGATTGAGACCATGTGTGTTAAACTCAACTGCTTGGGTTCAAATCCTGGCTCTCTCTCTAGTAACTAGCTAGACTGGGTAGTCTTGAACTTGAAATATTAGTATTTGACACATTAAAGGAATTTACTCATATACAGCATTTAGCACTAGTACAACTTAACAGAGATATTAGACTTAAATGTGGGTTCTCATTGCTGTGTGCTGGCACCTTCCCCTTCCACGGACTCTTTCTATTATATTGTAAGCAACGACTACTTGAGCTTGAAGGATGAAATGGTGTGAAGGTGCTCTCCACATTCTAAGGAGAAAAGACGCTGGTAGGACATTCATAGGCTCACTGAAACAAGTGCTGTGCTTTCTCCTGAATTGTGGGGATCTGGCAATGATCTGCAGTGAGAAGATGGCTTTATCCAGAAATCTCTCCAGACCACACAATCCACCTTTGCCTAGAAATCTGGGACTCCCAGAGAGGATTCCAAAGAAGCTTCCTCTCCCTAGTTTACTGCTTTAAAGTAATGCCCTGGCCCTAGTGGCACTGTGGGATAATGCACCGTACTGCAAGGTCAGTTTAAACCACAGGGTCGGCAGTTCAAGTTCACCAGCCACTCCTCGGAAACCCTACAGGGGTCGTTGTGAGTCAGAACCGATTTGAGGCCACTTAACAACAATAAGAAGCAGGTTATTGCAGGTGCCACCAGAGCAGTGATCAGTGCCTCTGCTGAGCCTTGCACTGGGTGCTTGAATAATTGAGGATACTGAAAACCTTAGTGATAGAATGGGAAAAAGCAGCTAGAATAGAACATATCCCTGGTTAGAAGCTAAGTAACCTTGTGCAAATCCAAGGACGTAAGGAATGGGGCATGGTGCAGGGCAAGGGATCCCACCATTTGCTAAATAGGGAAACATGTTTGGAGAGGTTCAGATGATATCCCTGGAAGCTCAGTCCTATATATATGTACAACACCCACCCCAAGATTGGTCCCAACTTTGAACGTCAGTATGGTGCTTTAGGATAAGCTCTGGAGTGCTAACCCAAAGTTCAGCAGTTCAAACCCATCAACCACTCCTCAGAAACCCTATACGGAATCAGTGTGAGTCAGAACTGACTCGACAGTACTTAACAGCAATTCTGACCCAAGCCATGGCATTTCCAATTGCTTTCTGCACATGTGAAAGCAGGACAGTAAACCAATAAGATCAGAGAAGAAATGATGCATTTCAATAATGGAATTGACAAAGAATATTGAATGTTCCATGGATTATCAGAATAGCGAAACAAACCTGACTTGAAAGAAATACGAGGAGGATTCCAAAAGTTCGACGAAATGTTCCATTGTTTTTTAATTCCACTTTTGCATAAATTGTTTGGAGCCTCTTACTGTCAGCTGCTCCGCGGGAGAAAGATGAGGCTTTCTACTCCCGTAAAGATTTACACCCTCGGAAACCCTGTACAGGGTCGCTATGGATCGGAACCGACTCGATGGCACTTAACAACAACAACAACAACCTCTTACTGTCAGACTATGCCTTAGACGTGAGGATAGCAAGACTTTGTCTCACAGAGTTTGGGTGTACGTTCAGGAGGTATCAGTCCCTAGGGAGTAGAATCAGGCTTGGTAAAGGAGAGGGTCTGTGAAAAAGATAAAGACTCTCACGGAGATGGATGTACATACATAGTGGCTGTAACACTGGGTTCAAACACTGTAAGGATTGTCAGGGTGATGAAAGACCGGCAGTGTTCTGTTCTGGTGTATATGGGATCACTATGAGTTGGAACCAACTCAATGGCAGAAAACAGCAACCCTGTGTGCTGTGGGTTCCTTTGTGACTCTTCTGTTATCTATGCTGTATATATTATAGGTTGCTTCCATTAGAAATGAGGCATTGCTCTTCCTAATGTTTGTGTTATACCGTTGTTACTTTGAGTTGTGTTTGTTTTAGATGGTGTGGTGTCTATAAAACAATTGTATTCGCCTTGCCCTCCATCACTAAAAGATGCTTTCATTTGGAAAGTTGTTTCCAATTGTTTACCTGGCAATCCTGGCTACAGGCAAGTAGTTAAACTGGATTATCAATCCAAGATTTTCAAGATTTAGAAGTCCATGATTTTATCTAGTCTTTGGATTTCAAAATAAATTTCCAAAGGACTCCAAATAATTAGTTACCAGAGCGTGAGGAGGCTCTGAAGTGCACATGCGAATTTCCAGAATCTTTGGCACAAGGAATGACTCCCTAGAGAAAAATAAGGCTGAGGACTCCAGGTGGGTGGGGAGGGATCTGCCATCTCTAATATATTTCAGTCATTTGCTTTCTAGATTAGACTATGAAAGAGTTAAATTTTTAGTACTGAACTTTAGGATTCACTCAAAATCCCACTTTATGATGCATCTGTATTTGCCTTCTGGAAGTCCAGTTCTACTAGATGCTATTAGAGGGACCCTCAGCTGTAAAATCAGTCACGTGTCATAGAGAAGAAGAGTTAATTACTTCATCATTTTCATCATGCCAGGTCATTCAGAATTCTGAATATTATCATGAGTAAGCGCCATGAGGCATAATAGTTGTACTGCTGAATGTTGTACGAATGGTTCCAGCCCTTGGAAAATGAAAGGCACAATTCAACTTAACAAGTATCCATTTGAATGTGTACTATGTGCACAGCACTGGACAAGAGAACATTAGCCCTTGGCTGGAAAGATTTAATGCAAGCTCCACTTACTCATTAAAAGGAGTTTATACACTGGGGACTTTGGTGAGGCCTACAAAAGGCCAATTTTAGACTTTGTAATTTATGCAGTCACATAACAATGGCCAGGTGAGAAATATGATTTATTGCAGGGGACAATTGAAGGATGAACCTTTTTTGTCCCTTAGGCATACCAGTTTCTTTCACAGGAACATAACCTTTGAGAGGGCCACTTGGGTTTCTTCCTACTCAGCCCTAAAGGATTTAACCACATACTAATTATGAGTTTTTGAGAAGTATACGGAGAGGTATTCTAGGGATGAAGCGTCTCTGATATATGGGTATGAGGATGCTCTTTCTGTTGCTTCTAAAATCCAAATGTGGTGCTGTGGCTTGATCTTCAGCAGCTGGCTTAGAAGGAAGACGTGCTTAGAGAAAAGAGACAAGTTTACCTTTTAGAGCAAGCAGTTGATCTAGAAAGCATCTGAGCATGACCTGGGACCCTTCATCTTTTTAATTAGAGTTCTCTTTTAGTACTCGGTGATATGGCAGCGTAAAATCTAAGACCTTTGACTAGTGGTTCTCATTCAGGCCAAGATCACCCTCCATGAGACATTTGACAGTGTTGGGAAAGATTTGGGTTGCCACAACTGGAGAGGAAAGCTGGTAAACAGCCTATAATACACAGGACAGCCTGCAACAACACAGAATCATCTGGTCACAAAGGCCACTGCTACCAAGTTTCAGATGCTCTGCCTTAAATCTGTTTATGTCTCTGTGGAATGCTTATGAGCAAAAGCATAACTCATACCTTCCTGTCCCCTCCTATAGCTTTCCACCCACAACCTACAGTGCTTTGAAAAAAAGAATTCAAACAAGCCTTGGAAGTTCAATAAAAGAAGCACTGATTGAAGTAAAGAAAAAATAAATGAAGACAGATTAGGGGGGCGAGGGAAACAGAGATAAAGCAAAAGAGGGTGAAGAGATTTTAAGGTAATTAATCCAGAGATTCATAAAAGCTTTGGCATAAAAGGATGCTTCGGAGAGGAGGCTAGCTCACCTCCTCAGTTTGGAGTTCACTGAGAAGTTGAATAACAACATTCATGGAATGATGGGACATGATCATGACATAGAGTTGGAAGTATTCAAACTTTCCTCTGGTCCCCTTCCTCAAATCATATATATGTATTTGTGTGTGTGTGTGTGTTGTTGATACATACACATATGTATATGTGGTTGCTGTTGGTAAGTGTCCTCAAGTTGGTTCTGCTCTGAGAAGCAGCTGGTGGATTTGAACTACCAACCTTGCTTATCCTACAACGCCTCACCAGGACTCCATATATGTATAGTTGTTGTTGTTGATAAGTGCCATCAAGTAGGTTCCAACTCATAGTGACCCTGTATAGGGGTTCGGAGGAGTGACAAATGAGTTTAAACCTTGTGATTCAAACCAACCTTGCTATCCAGTGCTTATCCTACAGCACCACATCAGGATTCTCCACATATGTATACGTTGTTGTTGTTAAGTGCCATTGAGTCGGTTCCTACTCATAGCGACCCCATATAGGGTTTCTAAGGAGTGGCTGGTAAGCTTGAACCACTCACTGACCTTGCAGTTCAAACCAATCTTGCAGTCCAGCACGTTAACCCACAGCATCATACCAGGACTACTTCATATATGTATAGTAGAAACACAGTCCAGAATGAGGTGAGTGTGTTTCAACATACTGTTGAAGCACGCTCACCTCATTGTGGGGTAACTTAACACTTGTGCAAGCTATTTTCACCCTCAGTAAATTAGTATTGCAGATCACAAGATGATGTTGGACCCCACAATCATTGCTCATATTTGGATTCTCCCAAAATTCAGGCTATCCTTAGGATCAAAGTACTTCCCTACTAAAAAATGAATACAAGTAAAACCAGGGCATTTCGGTTTTACACTTTATTTGAGAAGAGACCCTACATAAACTATGTCAGGAGGATACAAGTCTACACACAATTTCATCAATCAATAAATGGAGTTGTTAACATAAACATTAACGATATGATACTATGAGGAAGACAGACACATGACCAAGGAGTATTTACAACTCTCACATGTAATATATTTATATTGGAGATGGATATATACATATATACATTTACATGTGCATATACATACATAGGTCCATACATACACACACATATATGCATATATATGTATAAAATGTTTTTAAACAAAAGCCAAGAAAAGAGTTTGCCTTCTTTTAGTAACTAATGAATTGAAAAATAAAAATAAAAAAGGTTGGTTTTTCATTAGTGTTGTGGTATCAAATCTCTGCCCCAACATTTAACTCTTAATACTGATAGAGTCCAATGAAGACACATGTTAGCTTTGGAATGGAAACCTGAGGGTGAACAATGGGGTGGCGGTGGTTTAAGGGGCCAAGAGTGAAAGACAAGCACAATGAAATGACCTTTGGTGACACCATTAAATCATCCTTTTGTATTAAACATAAATTATTAATACAGTTTAAAAAAATAATTTTCTGTTTTCTTTTGAGGTTGGGGAGGGAGGAAGGGTAGGGTGGGCACTTGTCTTTTTCGACACATTTCTTAATATCAATAGAGAACATTTCCCCTCTACCCTTGGGGCCATCTAACTGAGTTGGAATTTGCAGATTTTTATTTGCAATAAGGGACCTTTTACAGAAGACTTTACTTAGACCATAAGCCTTTTCTCCAAAGGCAAATGTAGTCATTCTTTTTTAACAAAAGTGATTCTCTAAGTCTAGTCAGGATGTAAATAAATTTATCATAGGCAATGGATTTCCGTGACAGAAAGCAAAAGAATGTAATAAATAGTACCTCCAGGAAGAGGCAGAAACCCCAATTTTCCTAAAACCTCAGTCACGCATTTGAAGTGAGTAACTTTAGGATCCAAATGATGGGGAGAAAAAGCATGATCATCACTTCCCAGTAGACTGTTAAAAACACAAAGTATCATGAAGGAATATTTCTACATCATGAAAAAGAACTGAGGAAGAATCTATTTAAGATTAAAATAAAGCACATTCAACTCAAAACTAATACTGTCAAGTTTTCCATCAATGAACAGTAGCTCGGCAATGCCAAACCTATTAAACTCTCACTAAGCCAATCCATATAGTTTTGTTTGTTGTTTTTTTTCCCCTAAAATGTGAGTACGATTCACTTAGCCTCAGAACAATTGTGCCCACACACCGCATACTCCCCTCATACCATAGACACCACTGTTCAGCAATGGTCCTAACTCAGATGGCCAATACGTTGATACAAACATTGGGAAGCACACACAAATATACAAGATCACTTTACATAAATTGAGTACAGAAAGCTCAGGGGTGGGGAAGTGGAAATCAGTTACAACAGCACCTAGACTTCATTCTCGGAATTGCTCTCTGAGAACACAATGCCCTCCTAGTGCACTGGACTAGGTACCAGCTGATTTTCCAGATATTGAGTTTGCTTCGCAACATCAGCCTAAAGATAAAGGGACATGTAATGTCCAGTCAGAAACAAATCAGTGTACATCATTTACACAGCAAGAAATCCTTCATTTCCCTTGAAATAAGATATGTAAAGTAGCACTTAGTTTAATACAAGTTTTGTTCTGCTTTAGACCTAGCTGTAAAAAGCCATTCATGCAAAAAAATTACCTCCAGTTTTAGCTGGATGTTTAAAGGACACTTCTCCTGAAAACAAATCCCTTTCACATAGGGAAGGGAAAAAAAGAACCCCACTTACGACAGCCCATGATGGCCGAGTGGGAAATACAAGACTTTGGTGTTTGTAGGGCATTTTGCCTTATGAACCCAGAAATAACACTGAGCTCACCTCCAAAGAGGCAGAGGGCTAAAAGTGCCCTTGGAAATTATAGGAATTTTCCAGAAAAAAAGTATTGAGAACCTTTATAGGATTTGATTCTCTGGCCTGTCCCCTAATGAGGTTTCTGTTGGTATCACGTGTATTTACTCTCCCATTTCTGACCACCTTTTCCCTGTCCAGAAAACCATTAGTTCCCCACCAGTCTGTCTGAAACTCCCCTGCCCTCTTTTCCAAGGAATATGTTTCTTTGTTGCTTTATTTTCTTACTAGCCTCTCCTATAGCAATTTTTCCTTTATGCACATAAACTTTTTTTTTCTAAAGGAGGATTGTTCCTTTATTTCAGTATAAAGCAAAGCTTCTCTATTCAAAATGACTCTGATAGAGACTTATTGACTCTGCTCCTCCTCCCAACATCACATGAATAATCTAGAGAAGCCCAGATCAGTGTGAGCACTGGAAATGGATTCACAAAGGGAAAGGAAGGGAAAGATACTGTTTCCTCAGGTCCCACTACAAGGTTAAAGATCCCAGTTATACTGAACTTTCTCCTCTGATGTCTAGCACTGGCCTTCTTCTAACACCTCATTCATCATTCAAAGTAAACTCTTATACTTTTATGAATGATCATAAGCAATACTGACTAGGGATGAGGGGAGGTAAAGGACATCAGGATATGAGGGAGAGTGTTTAGAGCTTTGGAGGGCCCAGAGGCAGTTGAAGTGACATTTATCTAACATCTGTGAAACAGAAGACAATCCTTAGGATGGCATCTATAGTGACTTCTTGCCTTCCCAATCTAGGAGTCAGCCTGACAGACGGAGGAGAAAACTGCTTGCTGATTAGTTAAAGGAAGGCCACCAACGTCCCCTTGAAGCTGACATCCATAGATTATTGTGCTATATGAGAACATACCAATTCCAAAGACAAGTGGCAGCATGTGCTTCAGGTATTCTGGCTTTTTCATCAGTCTGGCCTGATGGGGGCCCTACGGGTCTATTTGCACGTGTGTTGTGATTGTTTAAGGCAAAGTACTCAACAGCAATCAGGGTGGAAGGGTGGCTGCTGAGATTCAAAGCCTTACCCTGTCCCGAGACTCCAAAATGCCTAACGGCACCCCTGGGCTTTGTCTTTCCCCATGGTTGTTTGATTCTGCTGAACCCTTGTGAAATACTGTCTCCAAACACCTTGTCAAGCATAGACTTGTACTTTGTGGAAATGTGCAGAAACTTAAAAATGAACATTATTGCCAAAAAGCAGTCCCCCAGTTGAGAGTTTACATGTCAAGGTGATTTATAAAGAATTTTCACAGGTAGCACCTGTGCCAAAGTGCACCCTCTTCTGATGTCTAAGTATCTTCCTTTCCATTCCTCAGAGTCTAGAGGCTTGGATGGATGTTAGTCTAACCCATGTTATTTGTAGCAGGCCGAGAACATGACAGAAATAGCTAAGCCACCACACACAGAAATAAATAAAAGACGTAAGTCCAGAATTTACAAAAAAATAAATAAATAAATAAAAGGCTTCCCAGTCAAGACCGCAATGGATAAAAAGAAAAATCTGCCCTCCCTCACCTGTAAAGGTCAAACAGAATCTCAGGCCTAAATGCAATTGAGACAGTGTTGCTGTCCCTGGTGCTGAAAACAGAGACCCAGACAGAATTTATCCTCTGGGTTAGAAGACGTGAGGAAACCTGCGTATAAAACTGAAAACCCTTTCAGCAGTGATTGACCTTAGGTGAAGGTCCTCAAAACATTTTTTCAATTGCCCCTTCTAATATCATTTCAAATGAAAACAAGTTCTGAATTATCCCTATTTTTCAATGGACCAGAATCAATGCATTTCCAAAACACCGAAATTGTTGTTATTGTTAAGTGCCGTCAAGTAGGTTCTGGCTCATAGTGAGGGTTTCCAAGAGTGGCTGGTGAGCTTGAACCATCAATCCTGCTGTTCAAACTGACCTTGCAGTACAGTGCATTAACCCTCAATGCCACAAAATCAAGCCACAAATTCAAGTCCTGTTGGCATATTATTTAATGCAAATTAGCGACCCTGCACCTTTAGAAAGAATACTATAATCTGATGTGGTATCAGGTTCTGCGTTCTGATTTCTTCTTCCTGGTGCCAATTGCAGGATCAAGTTGGGAAACTATGAAAAAATATTTTTTGCAGGAAATATTTGGGTAACATTATACCAGATATTGAAACATGGGCCTCCCAATTTGGCCATCCCGAATTTTACTCACCTTCTGAGAATGGTGTTTTACTGTGTTCAGTAGAAATTCTAACCTCATAAACAACTAATTCCTATTAGTGTCCCAACCCCCTGCCAACACATAAGACGTTCCAGAAAGTAAAACCTACTTGAGAACACGATTCTTCCCTTAACAGTACAGGAACCTTTGACAGAGAGAACAGGACTTCTGTGTTTCTGTCACACATAAAGTGAGAATTTTCTTGCTCCAACTTGCTTTCTTTTTCTTTTCTTTTGATATTCCCATTGGGCTCACATGAGGGTCCACACACATAATCAAGCAGAGTCTTTGAGGCTTTGGGGATAACAGAAGATTACCACGTGCCAACTCTAATGGGAGGTAGGAAGCCTTTGCTTTTAGATGTGAATTATAGTCAGTCTTTTCTAGCCTTGAAAGGGAACTATAAGTGGTCTCTGAGAAAGACTAAACTATCAGAGGTGGAGGAAGTAGAAAAAAAGCATCACATTAAGTTTTTGTTGCTCCTATTCACATACTGGACCAAATTCTCCATAGGAAGTGCATTACTTTTCAAAGGATACCTCTGGAATCCTTAAAGGACCAGCCAGGGTCCTGACAGTTGCTCAGTGAGGCAGCTCATGGAGGCAGGTCTTCACAGGACTCTGAAGGAAGCCGTTTCCTGCAGATTGCCAGGATGGATTCTGAAATATCACCCTGAACCAGCTTGCCCTCTCCAATTTCACACCATGATTTAAAATCCTACTTGTAACCCAATTTGGAGTTTCATTTCAAAGAAAGCTGGGATGCTTTCTGTCTGTGGGATAGCTGCAAGAGGAACACCACTTAGACAAGTTCAGAGTAGAGGTGTTCTTTCTCTATAAAAAAAATAACCAAACAAACAAAAATTAAACCCGAGATTTTTTAAAAAAAAGTGAATTTCTTTGTATAGGGATACTTAACTACACACCAACTATTCACATATCAACATGGTGAGATTCCAAAAACTAGGTTATAAGGGACTCCTGGCGTGGTGCTGTAGAATAAGCACTGGACTGTAAGCCACAAGTTTGGTGGTTCAAACCCAACAGCTGCTCCTCAGAAACCTTATACAAGGTCATTATGAGTTGGAACCGACTCAAGGGCACTTAACAACAATGGAAAAAGTGGCATTATGTGGGGGGGGGAAAAAGGATAACCATTTCAGATCATAAAATTGAGGATGATGACATCATGATTGCCAAACCACTGAAAGTCATGCCCAGCCATGTTGACACAAACCTTCACCATCAGAGCCAGTGTTTCTCACATCTTGCCTCTCACTCTTTGCTATTGCCCAATGACCACTGTTCATAAGCAAAATAGTTGGAAAGGAGATTTTTTACAATGGTCATAATGTTGGATAATAAGATAGTTGATAAGTGAGGGAGTAGGTACCTATGGATTTCTCCCTAGAGTTATCAAGCATTTAGTCAATTGCTCTGCCCCTGATTTTTGCTTGGATAGTTAAGGGAAATTGCATCCAAGGCATGAAACTTGCCACATAGTCACATTTGCAAGCTACATCAAAAACAGTGGCTGGTGTCACATATACATGGTGTTCCGGCCTCTGGAGTTAGTTTTAGAGGCTTCACTTTCAGTGAGACCCGTTTCCTGGTAAGTATTCTGTTCACATCTCTTTGTTGGAATTCAGGGCTTTTAAATGTGGGGTTAGTTATTTGTTCTTTACATTTGTTATATTCCCTCATACATATGCCCTGGAATGAAAGTAAAACTGCTTCCGGACTGCTATCACTTCTTCCTGTTGTTGTTGTTGTTGTGAAGTGCTGTCGAGTCGGTTCCGACCCATAGTGACCCTGAACAGGGTTTCTGAGGTTGTAAATCTTTACAGGAGCAGAAAGCCTCATGTTTCTCCTGTGGAGCAGTTGGTAGTTTCGAACTGCTGACCTTGTGGCTCGCAGCCCGATTCGTAACCACTACGCTATCAGGGCTCCTTATCACTTCTTTTACACCCTGTTTGTAGTGGATGCTTTCTATAGGCTTACTTCACAAACATAACATTTAGGTACACAGAATCTCATGAAAGAGACAAACGGAGGAAAGGAGTTAAATGCAGGTGGAGATGCTACTGGGCTATAAAAATATTCTGCGCTCCAGGCATGAAAACATAATCTACCACCAATCTCTTTTTAAGTAAAGAGACAAATGGGTAAAACATCCCTGTTCTGTGTATATTTTTAAAGCATTATCCATCACTAAATTCTGAGTGGTGATTTTTTTTCTAATGCCAGTGACCAAAACTCTAAAATTCAGGTGCCAGGGTATGTCTAGAAAAGTGCATCTCGAAACAAAGTACCTCTCCAAGGGGGACTTACTTACAGCTCCGTACCCAGCAAGACTGTTCACAGCCTCCACTGCCCAGCAAGTAGACTCTGCCCAGCGCATTCAGCTATTATCTCCTATCTGAGTCAGGCGAGAACTGCTAGCAGTATCTCCTTAGAATTAGGAAACTGAGTCACAGACGAGCTAATGCCTTTGCCAGGGTGTCTCAGCAGGAAAGTGGAACTTAAAAACCTTCAGCCTGCTGGTCCCATTATCTTCCTCTACCCCATTTTCTACCTGGCTTGCCATTTTAGCATGGACAACATTTAAAAAAAACCTCAAGTCTTCCCTAAAGAAAGGCAAGTGAATTTTCTTTTTAGAAATCTCTTCGTTGATAGCATTAGAAGGGAACAAGAGCAAAAAAGTTTAAAAAGAAAGAAAGAAAGAAAGAAATCTAACTATCCCTAGAGTTACAAGAAAAAGAAGCATGATTTGAGAAAAAAAAAAAAAATAGTAATAAGAAATTGGGCTGTGGGGGGGATGATTAATTTGTTTTTAACGGTGCATGTGGATAGTTGATCATCATTCACTGTTGTATTTTCCAGAGCCATTTAAGGGACAGAGTGAAAACAACTACTGAAAAATGATTTGAGGAATAGAGAGTCTGGACTCCCAGCTTCTGGAGAGCTTCCTTCCAACTCTGTTCTCTAGAGAGGGGGTATGTTGCCAGGCGCAATGTTGCTCTAAAGGTATAAAGCTTTCTGGTACCACCACAGTAAAGAGCTCATTAGATTGAAACAGATTCATCTCCCAGTTGAGATCTGGATGCACTGTGAATTTGTGTGTCAACACTAAATACACACTTTGCTGACATGTAGTTCTCGTAGTCTGCAGGAATAGAACAGACTCATGTTGACAGGAGCCCAGAAAAAAAAAGTCTTTCAGTATTTTTAACAGCAGAAAGTAAAGAAAGAGAGGTCATTTTTAAGGACAACATATTTGTAAGAAGTTTTGCCTTTCCTAACCAAGCCAGAACGATGAGAAACCTTCAAAAAGACAGAAGACAGCATTTTAATAGGCTTTGTGTACCACAATCTCTTGTGCAAAGGCAGCTGATGAGTTGTCCTTGAGGAGGTAATCATTGGATCCACAAATCTGGAAAAAGATCATAGAAGACTGGGAGAACACAATTATTTTGCTTTGTTTTCTGGAAATCTTGAGTAAGTCACTAGCTTGCGTGATGCTTAGGCTAGGGGAAAGGAAGATGAAGCACTTGGAGTTTCCCTGACTTGCCAGAGCGAGACTCCAATCTGTAAGGGGTGGAGTCAGAGGCAGGAATGGATGGATGGTAAAAGCAGAGAGGTTAGAGAGCATTTCAATGATAGCCTCACGAGATAAACTAAACACAAGATAAAACTGGAGCTGACTCTTCAGGATGGAGACATTTGAAACTTACTGTAGCTGGGAACTTGAGAAGGTGTATTTCAATGGACAACTTCTGTGAGCAATAGATCAGATACTGGGTTGCACCATCCCCAGAATCAGGAGCTGCAGAAGCCTAGAACTAGCTGCCCAGTTTAAACCAAGGGCACCACCACGTAAGTCCTGATAATGGAGTGACTTGTGGACAGTCACCCAACCAAGTGATACCCAATCCAGCCCTGCTCACTATTGTCCATTCTCTTCTTCTCTTCCCATGTCACCATGTCCAGATATTAATTGAATGTTTTAGTTTATGTTGGACTAATTGTTTCAGCAGAAAGATATATTCAATCGTTTGCTTAAACTATTTCACACTGAAATTTGCAGTTATTTTTTGTTATTTGGGCTTAACTTAGTGAATTATTATCTTATTCCCCCTAGAAAATTAATTCAATAAAACTCAAATCAGTGTTCAGCTTGGGTCTTGCTTCTCTGAGAAAACTAATCCTACGTTTAAATCTAAAGGTTCTGAGAAACTCAGGCTGTAGTTTCCTTTTTAAAAGCCCTGACTTCAGAAGTGACCCACAGTGCCAAAAATCAAAGATTGAAAGATTGTGTGTTGGCTAATTATATAAAACAAAAATGTGAGTTATGAGAAAGTCTAAGAAATGCACATCTGGGGCATATTTATTTGAACGTGTTGTCTACGTAAATAAATGTGAGTACTTATGGTTTGTATACCAATAGAGTTGGGGAGATGTGTGTGCTCATGTGTGAACACGTGAACACATATGCTAATATAAATAATTCAAAAAGATACATGTATTTTGCATTAAGTGAGCTGGAGCATCTAAAACAAAATTCAACAATGATCATTGTTTTAAAGTAAGATCAAGTTTGTCTTAGTATCAAGACTAGATGACTGGGTCCAGCAATCTATATCTCAGTCAATAGAAACAATATCCTTGGCTGAAAACTTTCATCTTTCTAAAGAAATATCTAAGAATATGCAAAAAGATATTTGCTACTCATATTGAAGACAAAAGGTAAAATATGAAAAATAAACCCTACAGATTTCAAAGAGAACTGGAGTCCGAAAAAACCCTATAAAAATATGTTTTCTAAGCTTTAAAGTATTCTATAAAGTCTTGAGGAAAGTTTCCAGAACCTTCTGATGACATAGAACAGCTCTACAGAAACTGAAGATGACTGATTGTATACCGAAGGCCTTTTCTGGGCATTTTCGATTTCTTTAATTGCCTTAATTTGAAGAGAAGTGGTTTCAGCTTTGAGGTTTCAATTGTCTGCCGTGCCTTGATGTGGTATTATTGCGCAGTAAATCAGAAAGCATTCTGTAGCGCCTACAAGCCTTTGAGAAGAGAGCTGACCACCCCAGTCTTAGAGGAAAGCTCCCTCCTCTGTCCCAACCAGGAGAATGAGGAACTGAACTTGTGGCTCTGCAAAGGCCTCAGAAACACCGCATCAACAGAGGGCCACCAGAAGAGCCAGAGCCTGGAACCAACTGTGGAAAGAATCCACCTGCCCCACTGGAAGCCTTCATCTTGTTGCATCTGTGTTAGAAGCACTAAAAGGCGAGGGAGCCCAGAACAGGGCACACTGACTCAGGATCCACTAATTCTCTCTTTGCAAAACTGTCATCGGCAGAATAGCTTTCATGGTTTGATTTGCAGTCCCCTCAGGGAAAAACCAATATGATGACAACCAGTGTCACTGTCACTGAGCAGAAGGCCTAGATCAGCATCATGGTCAGAGGGAGGTCAAAACCCCTTCTCCTGGGATCAGATCCCAACCACCCTCCTCTGCTCCTGGAAGCTAAGAGTTCAAGGGACAGAGAGAGCAGTGGGTGGGGAAGGGGGATGAGGGTGTGCCACCAAGGGTTCCCGAAGAGCTCTGTGGAGCCACCCAACACGCATCTCCATGAGTTGTGCACGGAGGTTAATCTGGATGCCAACACTGTCTAACAGCACTGAAATGACCCAAGGGCAGGGCTCCTTCAGAAGTCTTAATAGAACAGTCAATTCCATCCTGCCTGTAGGAAATGAAAGTTTGCTGTTTTGTGGGCCAAAGCCTTCAGTACCAATTTGCTCACTGTTTGAAGTCCAAACTGTTTCTGGTCCTGGAATTCACCTCGTATTAAGACTTTCATGGAGTTTGAGAAGTTAGATTGTCAGTCCCATAGAAGCCAGATGAGAGAAGCCAACGGACAAAAGAAAATGGAAAAGAAAATCTTCTTTACTGAGGACAGTGGAAATTGACTCACCTGGACAAGTTTTAGTTATCCACCCCAGAGGAGGGCTCAGAGGCATCCACTAAATGTCAGGCAGTTGTTATAAGGACAAGGCACATGATCATCTCTGAGAAGAAAACAGGAAACACTGAAGGAAGCTGTCCACTTGAGTAGTTACCGTATTGTTGGTGGTGGTACCGTATTGTTGGTAAGTGCCTTCAAGTCGGTTCCAACTCATAGCTACCCTGTATAGGGTTTCTGAGGAGCAGCTGGTGAGTTTGAACTGCCAATCTTGCACTTCAAACTGACCTTGTGGTCCAGTGCTGACCCTACAGAGCCACACCAGGACTCCTTTACCATATTATAAACTTATTTATTTATGACACCCATGAACCCTTCCTAAATGAAGAAATCACTTCCAGATTTAGACTTGAGTATTCACATTGACCCCTAGCTTTTAGGGATGTTAGATTCAAAACATACAGTGGCTTCTTAATCTAACTTTGACCTCCCAGGAAAGAAGCGTCTACCTTTCTCATTACCTACAGTGAGAAGAAATCAACTTCCTTCATATGATGTTAAGCTGAAGAGCAAGACTGGAGTGTTTAAATGTTCCTTGGAAATAGACATTTCCTTGGTTATGTGTCACCTTGATATATCTTCTCTAACAAACTTTTAATTTGTTGCATGAGTTGGACCTTGGCATTTGCACACAAACCAACATTTATTTCCCTTGGTTATGAGGAACCCTCACTAGACTACTGCTCTGATGGAAGAGAGAAGGCCAAGATAACTGGTTTAAGACAAACCCCTTACTATAAGTCTGGACCAGACTTTATTTTAAATTTGGGACTTAGTGCTGGCAAGTCGATTCCAAAACATAGCAACCTATGTCCAACAGAATGAAATGTTACCATTCTCAGAATTGTTGTCAGGCTTGAGCCCGTTACTGCAGCCACTGTGTGAATCGACCTGTTCAAAGTAATCCTTCTTTGTGCTGACCCTCTACTTTACCAAGCATGATGTCCTTCTCCAGGGACCGGTCCCTCCTGATAGCATGTCCAAAGTACATGAGACAAAGCAGTGAAACATTGTAGTTAGCAAAAGAGAAAGGGGAATCCGAGTGCTTACTTCAATCAAGAAGTCTACATACTTTGAGGACACCCCCAATCACCATGGATCATCTTGTGAAGTAGAACATTGTCTCAGTTGGCATGCTGAGATTTGGTCCAGAGACAGCTCGTGTTGCAAAGCATAGAACTTGTAGAGGCAGTCAGGGGAAGTGTGCTGGAGAGAATGCACTAGGAAAGACTGTCAGAAGCCAACATTCAAGTCTCGGGATGAAGCAGCCCACACTCAGAATAAAACTCCTAATACCCACAAATGTTGTTGTTGTTGTTAAGTGCCATTGAGTCGATTCTGACCCATAGCGACCCTATATAGCGTTTCCAAGGAGCAGTTGGTTAGCTTGAACCACCGACCTTGCAGTTCAAACAACTTTGCAGTCTGACGCATTGGCCCACAGCGCCACACCAATACCCGCAGTAGTGACAGACAGCATCACAGTCAGCAATGTGTTCGGCAAGAACAGGTGATGACCAACAGTTCCCAGTCTGTGTCTTTCTTACCCCTCCTAGGCAGAAGTTTCTCCTGTGGTCCCTGTGAGTTTTAGACCAATCCCTATCCCAGATGGGCTACAGCAGTTCTTGTGCAGTAAGCTGCAATGGAAAGTTGATCTGTCAGAAAACCAGGAATATCATTCCCACTCAGTGCTAGCATCAACAGAATTTAAGCCAGGGAGCACCAAATGATCTAGCGTTCCCAGAAAACAGATTTCTCACAAATGCCTTCCTGAATGTCTGCTAGGTTAGTCCATCTTGGGATTTCTCATCTCCTAGAAATCTAAGGCTCAGAAAGAACCTCAAGAATTATGGAATTAATTATCTTGACTCCCAGCAGGACCTCACTGAAGCCATTTCAATGAAATGTACAGATACATTGGACATATGCCTATGCTTCCCTTAGGATGATACTTTCAGTGATGACAAGCAGCCTCAAACATTTTCAGAAACCTATATCCACATCTTAATAATGATACTAAAACTCAGACTTATCCATTAAAACCTGTTACATGTTGGCCAAATAAATTTATTTGGTGTCAAAGAAGGTGGCACTCCAGGGACTAAATATAGTTCCAGCATTCAAACCCTGAGTCAAACAAAGGCAGGGAACCTTTTTAAGAAACGCAAGTGCCATTGGGTATTCTAGCAGGTGGGCCCCCAACCCAAACTGACAAATGCCTCAAACTCAAAGAAACAAGACACTTGCCACCACGATTCTGACTCATTTTAACTCCATGTGTAGAGTAGAACTGTGCTCAAGACAGTCAAGGCTTAGAGTCTCCTGAAGCAGGTCACCATGTCTTCCTTCTGAGGACCCTCACCTGTGACAGTGTTGTTTGAATTATCCTGTGGTTGGCCGTCAAGCACTTAACTATTTGCATCATCCAAAGACTCCTCTCCAACACCCCGTTGCTGTTGTTGTTAGGTGCCATCAAGTCAGTATAGACTCACAGTGACCCTATGTACAACAGAACGAGACACTGCCCAGTCCTGAGCCAAGCTCACACTCATTGCTACGTTTGAGCCCATTGCTGCTGCCCCTGTGCCAATCCATCATGCTGGGGGTCTTCTTCTTTTTCTCCGACCCTCCACTTTGCCAAACACACAATCCTTCCCCAGGGACTGGTCCCTCCTGATAATATGTCCAAAGTATGAGAGATGAAGTATGGTCATCCTTGGCTTCCAAGGAACATTCTGGCTGTACTTCTTCCAGCACAGATGAGTTTGTCCTCTTGGCAGTCCACGGTACTTTCAATATTCTTCTCTAACACTGTAACTTAATTACATCAATTCTTCTGTGCTTATTTTGTCCTTATTCACTGTCCAATTACCGGTAAAAACCAAAAATCTCTTGGTTATGTGATAGATTTCAGATTGCCAGTGGTCTGCACGAGACATGCCCTTTTGCTATAACTTGAAACAATCTCAGCTCATTTTGGACATGTTCTTGTGGAATGGGGAAGGATGGCTAATTGGGTAGGATTATTTGGTGGAAGTCAGTCATGGCAGAATTTGCAGATTGGGTCCCTGGGTTGTCTGCCTGGCATCCACTATCAGTATCCCTCGTCCCTCAAATTTACCAGTAACTGTGAGCCTTCCTGACTTTTTATAATCAACTCCTTGCTCCTTGGCAGTGTTAATTTTTCCTCTTTCTCCCCCCTCACCTGACTTTCATTTCATTTTCACTTATTTCTAACAAGCAAATTCAAAAACAATAGGGCCAAACAAAACAAAACAAAACAAACAAACAAACAAAAAAAAAAAAAACAGGGCCAGAATGTAGCTGATGCTTCGTCTTTTTTTGGAAGCAAAAGTGTCCTTAAAAAGATCTTTTCCAACCTCTTGTATGCCTCAGACAAAAATTCAGATAAGGTAAGAAACTAGCTGACTTGGCTAAAGTCACCTAGATAAATTACGCAGAAAAAGAATTTCAGTGACTTTCAACCCCTCCACACCCCTAGCTCACTTCTCACACACCGTCTACTCTCCTGGCATGACGGATTTGTGTTTGCTTCCGAGTGGCGTGGCATATAGCTCTAGAAATGACTATCAGTTCCTCTGGTGGTGTTGGGTTCTATGGTATTTAGCACCAAAGGTATTTGCACTAGTGTATTCCGCAAGGTAAGAAAGCATCCCCAGAAAAGAGCAGTAATACTCAACTTGAATTCAGAAGGGACAAAACTCTATGGCCACTTCAGGGATAATTTGTGCATGATCTGTTTGTTAAGTGGAGACGTATCAAATTTTTTGTCTATTGACTTGTTGTTGTTAAGTACTGTAGAGTCGGTTCCAACTCATAGTAACCCTGCACAGGGTTTCTGAGGCTGGAAATCTTTACAGGAATAGAACGCCTCATCTTTCTCCCACAGAAGCGCTGGTAGTTTCGAACTGCTAACCTTGAGGTTGGCAGCCTGACTCGTAACCACTACGCTACCAGAGCTCCTTGAGTAAAGGAGACTTAATGACCCCTGAGCTCCACTCATGGGTTGGGAACATAATTGCAGGGCAGCATTTGGTTCACATGCAAAACAAAGAGGAATTGGGAAAACTCCTGTTTATAGCACCCCACTCAAAGTTGACCATCTACTAGCTGGTCGCTCATTCCAGAATAGGAATAGTTGAGGAGAGCATGGTAGAGAGATCAGCCTATGTGCCCAGAGCATTCATGGACAGGCACACTGGAGCTTCCTTCGAGCTGAGCTCTCACAGACGTTCTGGCCTAGTCCTTTAAAATGTGGATTTGATGTAGAGGGATGAGTTTTCAGTGGACTTGAACAGCCATGCTAGCTGATGGGAGGCTTAGGTCAAAACTCATTTAACCACACTGTTGTTGTGAAGTGCCATCGAGTCAGTTCCAACCCATAGCGACCCTGTATAGGGTTTACGAGGAGCAGCTGGTGAGCTTGAACCACTGACCTTGTAGTTCAAATGGCTTTGCGGTCTGGTGCATTAACCCACAGCGCCATGCCAGGACTTCATATTTAACCACATTAGGGTCTTCCAAATAAATAAATAAATACACTTTCACCCGAGCTTTACCGGTCTGTGGGAAGGCTAGGATGGAAAATGAAACCAAACACTTCCTCTAGGCCTAGAGTTGTTTCAGATGCTTTAGCCTCTGAATTGGATGACAGAGTGTAAAGGAAAAAAGCCCCAATGAGTCATCAGAGGCAACTGCCCTGAACTCATGCAAAGCCTGAGGGGAGCCGTCCAGGCATTCGAGAGTGGCTCAGTGCACTGAGAACCTAACAGTGTCAGAACCAGAAGGTACCAGAGATAGCAAAAGTGCACCCCTCCTTTTTCAGACGGGGGAAGTGAGACACTGTGGGCTGTGTATTGTCAGTCCTACTCCAGGAAGAAATCAGTAATGCATTCTAGTTCCAACACATCCAGAGCCCTGGAGTACCTCAACACTTCCCACGTCCGACTTTCAGTCTTCTTCACTCTCCAAAAGGTGTTTCATTCTTTTGAGCTGCCCAGTTTATTAAGACCACACGCAGAGTAAGGACAGGAAGTAGCGACTTCTGCAGGAGCAGGGAAAAAACAGGCCGTCCTTCCTACTCATTGATCAAGCTACCCTCTTTCTTAGACTCTTTCATAGGCAGCTGCTTACAGTTAGGCACGGCAAAGAAATGAACACAAGGCCTAACCTGTGGGACTAGACTAAGAGAATCTGACAATTTCAATCAATTTCCATGTTCCTTGTTCCCAAACGAACTGTCATCTTTCTTCGGGCTGGGATAACTCAGTGCCCTGATGGGAAAGTCTAACACATTCCTGATTCCCAGTGGTCACAAAAGCCTCCAGCTCCTCTCCATGCCTCCTTCTTCCCATCCCATCAATGAGTATGAGGTTCTAGAAACATACTGCCTCATAGGGTTACCAAGCCACATGGTGTCTGTTTAGGAGACAAGGGGAAGGAGAACCAACAAGAGCCTTGGAGCCTTACATCTAAACAGAAAAACTTCTCCCCAACCCACTGTTTCCTCTCTCAACACCTTTCCCTTAGTGACCTAACTCATACCAGTGTACATTTCTGTCCAGTAACATCCCAGAGCAGAACAAGGGCCTCTAGGAGAAAACACAAGAGGGGCAATCACCGTGGGATAGCAAAGAATTCTCTTGATGTGGTCAATCCAAAGAGCATTCCTCAAAAGTCCCAAGGGGATAGGAGCACAGCACAGTGATAGATTCACACCAAACTCCCAGCTCACCCCCTGCCTTCCCAGTCCAGCTGAGCAGCCTTGCTAATTCCCGTGTCCCACCCATGGGTTACAATCTGAGCACAGCTCTTTTCTATTTGAGTAAAAACATTTGTTGGTCTAAAAAAGAAGTAAAACCACATACATATAAGTCAGTCCTGAGCCCCACACAGGGCTGCCCACATTTCAGCTGCTTCCAGCTGGCCAGGACTCCCAGGCTGCCGACAGTCCCTTCAACTGGCAGAGAAGGGGCCAGGTCAGAGGCTTCCAGAAGACTCCAGTGTAGCAAAGGCTGTCTGGGGTGAGGTGGAGGGGCTGGGGGGCCTGACACGGGGGACTTACTCTCCTCCCCCGGCCAGAGGGACTGGTGGGGTCAGGTGGTTGGCTTCCACGGGCATCTCCTTGTCATGTGTCAGAGAGGCCCAGAGATCTGACCCTGTTGGTGTCCTTGCCAGCAGCGGGAGGCAGTCATTTCTCTGGGGCTGGGGCAGAGGGAGCTGGCCACAGCCCAGATCCTTTATTCTCCTTCCTTGGTCAGGGATCGTCTTCATTAAGATGCCAAACCTGCAGCAGTGGCCACTCATTGGACATCTGCCAGAGAAGCCTCAGTTCCCCACAACCCCCTCAACCCCCCAGCCTAGAAAAGCGATTCCTTAGCCCTTGCGTTTTCAGAACAGCTCAAAGGCAGATGCATCAATCCTTCCAGGGGCTAGAAACGTGAGGAGAATGCCAAGGGACCCGGCGCAGGTGCCAAATAGATTCTCCCCTGCTGGCTCCTGCCCACTGAGAGGCCTGGCCTCCCTAAAACAAGGACTGCCTCAGCCTCTAGCTCGTTCTGGCCCCCTTCCATGGCAGTGGTGAGGTTTCCCCCCGGGTTTGTGAGAAGCCTAATAAGTTAGACTTGAGCTAGGTGGCAGCAGGATGAGAAATGGAGACGACCCAGAGAGCTCCAAGCAACCCAGTCTCCTGGTTGGAACTCTGAAGCCTGCTGTGTCCAGCCACAGGACATCATGGAGAGAAAGGGGCTGCTCACCAGCCCTGGCAATTACCCCAAGCCCAAACAGACCCCCTGCCACCGAGTGGCTTCGGACTCATCGCAAGCTTACAGAACAGAGCAGAACTGCCCCATAGGGTTACCAAGGCTGGAAATCATTGTTTCCCTGACCAACAGCCGGTGGGTTTGAACCGTTGACCTTACAGTTAGTAGCCGAGTGCTTTAACAACTGCACCACCAGAGTTCCATTCACAACTGTTCAGGGGCCTACAAAGAAATGTAAGTGGTGGCCAAGAGGTCGCTCCAAAGATGGGAACACGTGGCGATGCCTTGTCTGGGTTCCTGTTCCAGCTGTTTTTTCTTCTGTGGTTCTTTTGCATTCTGAAATCCAGATCTTGAAGTTCAGGGAGTAGGTGACGTATCCCTTGTGAATCCAGCAAGGAACTTGAGCATGGTTCACACCCTCGGTGGATGCAGTCTGCTGTTGTCATAGTTTTGTGTTTGTTCAATATTTACCCGTAGGCGCCATCATTATAATCCCAAAAGAATCAAGTCCATACTTTTAAGAACGGACACATTAGAAAACTGTCTTGAAATAGAGGAAAAGGGAATGGGCGTGGAGGCAAAGGTCAGGGGAGACACAGCGTGCCCAGACGACCGTGGTCTGGAGTCATTTCCTAGCTGAACGGGGTTGACTCCGCCTGCCCGTGCGCCTGCGCAGAGCTCCGGTGGGTGTCACGAATGCGCAACAGTGATTGGCAGCTCACCCCGGCTCCTCCCATCCCCACAGGAAGATTGTCCTTCTGCATGGTCAAGTTCTTCTACTTCCAGAAGCCGGAGTGGAAGGAGCAGGGGCCACGGCTAAAGTAAAAGGGACTCCTCATTTGCATTAATAGTATTTAAGATTTTCTGAGTTGTTGGTAAAGTCTCATGGTTTTCTGTATCAGCAGCTTCTCTCTGTCATAGTGAAGAAAGTACCTCTCTGTAGATATAGATAGATAGTTAGATATATAAATATATATATGTATATATATATATATGCCAAACTGCCTTACAGGATTTTTCTTTCTTTTTGTTTTTAATTTTTTTTTTTTTTTCAGTGTTGTATGTGTAGCAGGCACTTGAGTTTATATGATGATGTTTGCTTTAAGTCAAAGATGGAAGAAAGGAATTGTGAAGTGGCAAAGGGAGATATGAGGCGGGGAGAGAGGAGGCAACCGAGGAGGAATTCTTGACCCCTGGCCACCATTAGCCGAGGATGTCCAGGTAGATCGGGGTGGCCTTCCCCAGAGCGTGGAGGATTTTGTAGATCTCCTTGATGTTCAGCCGTTGCTGCGGTTCCCTCTGCCAGCACCCCAACATGACATCGTAGACCTCCTTGGGGCAGACTCGGGGCCTCTCCAAAACACGGCCTTGGGTGATGCACTCAATGACCTACAAAAGATCAGGAGAGGACAAGGAAGTTACATCCAAAGTCCATCCTCTGCCCACAGAGCTCTGTGCCCACAAGCACTGGTCAGCAGACAACAATGAGATCTCGTCTGCCTTGTGCCTGGGTGCCAAGAGCAATGATCAAAACTGGTTGGTCAAGCCAATGCTGCCTCCTTTGTTTTCAATGACTTTCAAAGTCTATCCGATGCCCAACACAGACCCTTCCATTTGCTTTACTCCTTCTTTCCAGTTCTGAGCCTCGTCTGAATGCCTCAGCTTCACTCCTTTTCCATTTGTAGTGAGGACTGGCCTCTGAGCCACACCTCTTTGTCTTTTGAGTCTGTCTGGCTTTCAAAGGAAGGAGCTTGGCATCAGCAGTCCCTTCATGCCTAACTGCACTTGATTCCAACTTCCTTCAAGTCCCCCTCTAAGTCACAGCCTCTTCTAAAATTCACCTCTGAGCCATCATACAAGACCATTTCTAGAGAGTTCTGATCTCCCCTGCTCTAGGCACTACACCACAACAAATCCTCTTTCTTTGAAAATTCATTCTTAATAAGCAAACTAACTAATTGATTTACCACTGGCTAGCTAGGTTGCAAGTCAATTGCCTTTCAGTTTCTCAGCATCCTCATCTGTACAATGGGGATATAATGGATACCTCACCCACCTCATAGTAGTATTGTAAGACAAAAAGAGATTAAGAAAAGCGCCTCTAGAGCCCTGAATGTTGCAGGGAAGGAAATAATGAGACGTATGAAGAAAACATATATCTGACAATGTTTCTCTGCTATGCATAGAGTTTTCTCCATATCATCAGTGAAGACAAGACCAGGTGCAGACTGT
>NW_006408619.1:7325021-7392578 GCF_000296735.1 Chrysochloris asiatica
GTGAGGTTGGCCCAGGATCGAGCATTGTTTCGTTCTGCTGTGCATGGGGTCGCTATGAGTCAGTTCCGACTCGATGGCACCTGACAACAACAACATGAAGAACACAAACAGAACATGGCTGGACCAAATTCAACTGACCACTCTAGGACAAAGCCTATATTTGCAGATCATTTTCAATTACTAAAGGCATTTCTTAGAGTTCTGGTGTGATACTATAGTATCCTCACTGGACTGCTATCTGCAAGGTCATCGGTTCAAACCCACCAGCTGCTGCCAAGAAATCCTATACAGGGTTGCTCTGAGTTGAAACCGACTCAAAGGCACTTGACAACAACAACAAAGGCACTTCTTAGCTGATACAGAATATGTATATTTTCAAGATTTTATCTTCCAGTTTTCAAGTTAGTCTTTACGTCTCCCTAACTTTACTATTAAGTGACCTTAACTTCCGTTTCCTCATTTGAAAATCCACTGTGATGCTCAAACGGTACCGAAAGCAGCCGCTAGTTCAGAACCTGAACAAATGTTTTTCTCCATCCTCTGCTCCTAGTAAGCTAGTCTGTGCTTAGTTAGGCACGCGAACTGCTTTTTTTCCTTTTTTATTTCCTATATGGTCATGGGAACTCTGATAGCATAGTGGTTACGAATCGGGCTATGAACTGAAAGGTCAGAAGTTCGAAACTACCAGCTTTTCCACGGAGAAAGATGAGGCGTTCTGCTCCCATAAAGATTTACAGCTTCGGAAACCCTGTACAGGGTCGCTATGGGTCGGAACCGACTCCCCAGCACACAGTCACCACCGCCACCTATGTTATTTCCTAAGAGGACCTTACCTAGGGAATTGTCTCATGCCACTCCGACCTTGAGGAGCTCCTCAAACTATCACTGTACAAGCACCTTCCTGGTCATGTTCAGGCCATTCAGGGTGGCCTGAGAGACAGATTGAAATGTCTCCAGATGCTCCTACTTCCTATTCAGATTAAAGCCCATTTCCACTCTCCACCTCCTTCACCTTCATGAAGAGGGTCCAACACAAAGTGGAGCAGCAGTTGATCTACTGAAAGCAAAGTCACTGTGCAGTGTCACTTCCAGTGGAGACCTAGTCCCTTTGTCAATTTCCATAAAGAAATCATCACCAGTGGCTACCAGCATGTGGCTGCTCTGGTGAGTGGAGCGCAAGAGGTGACCGGGGACAGGAATCTTGCCTTTAAGCCCAGTGTCTCCACAGACAGTGTTAGAAGAGAGGCCGAACACCTTGTTAGCTACTACGGACCCATGTGCATGCCCAGGGCAAATCCTCTGCTAAGAACAATAATTATCTCAGCCTAGACCTTCTCTGTGTTGGGGTGAACCATACTACATGGAGGCTTTGCTCAGCATGCATGTGTGTGTGTTACATGTGTACATGCATGTGTGCAAGAATATGTGTAGGTGTGTGTTTGTGTGCATATGTGAATTCCTGAGTGTTTAGGATGAGTCTGTACAGATGAGGGGCTTCATAAAATTTGTGGGGAAATTCCATTATCTTTCCATTTCATCATTCCACAAACCTTTTTGAAGTCCCCTTGTACATGTGTGAATGTGTGTGCACATGTGTGGGTGTGCATGGTTGCATATATGTGGGTCTACTTAATCCCAGTCCCCAGGATCAAAAGAGCCCTACATTTTAAGAACTACCATAGTAATGGGCTCTGGCATAAAGTCTTGCATTTTTAAAAAGGTTGTTAAAAATGTTTTTAAGTTACTTTGGGAAGCATGGTCGAGCCCCACTGAGCTTGTGACTGGTGAGATATTAGGATTTAAAGAAGAGCCTTGTTTTCAGCCTTTAGAATTTAGCTCATTAAGCAAGCAGGGCGTAAGGGCAAAAATGAACACAACTTCCAAGGAGAAATAGACTTTCTTTTTTATATATTGTCATAAGATCTCAATATTAAAAGGTTCATCAGTTTACTTTTTTCCCCAGAAAAAAAGAGACCATATCAAAAGTGTCATTTCTTGAAGGTCTGCTGGGATGGAAAACCTGGTTTTTTACTGTCTACCAAATCTCTTACTGAACGAACTCTCTTTGGCCAAAATGCTCTTGTCATCCAGATGTAGCTGAGAAGAAGCATCTTGGGCCACAGCCCAAACTTCTTCCCTACCTGGGGGTGCTCCACTCCAAGAACTCAGAATTTCCCTCCTTTGTCCTCAGTCTCAGTCAGTCAGTTTAGTGTTTTCTGTTGTTGTTTTTGTGAAAATAAATGAGTTAACAGAGCTACAATGCTAAGAATAATGTCTGACACTAAACCTTAGCTATTATTAAAATTTATGATTTTATTATTGTGAATTCAAATGATAAAATTATAAAAATACTCAAAACTTATTTATTACTGATATTTATTAGTATGTTCCTTATTAAGTTTCATTTTATTAATAGAACTGAGGACACAACTCCATCAATCATCAGAGAGTTGTTTTCCGAATTCAACATCATCTATATCCCTGGGCCTCACAACCTAGAACCTTTGGGGGCCCAGATTACGTAGGCCTACTAAGTCGTAGGAGTCCTGGTGTGGCGCTGTGGGTTAATGCACCAGACTGCAAAGCCGTTTGAACTGCAAGGTCGGCGGTTCAAGCTCGCCAGCTGCTCCTTGGAAACCCTATACAGAGTCACTATGGGTCAGAATGAACTCGACAGCACTTCACAACAACAACTAAGTCGTAGGTGTTTCCACAAGATGCCAAAATTGAAAAATGCATTGTTTTCCTTTTTTTGTCTTAGTGAAACACTGGAAATGTTCAAGTCTGGCAAAATAATCCGATCCATGACTCATGTGTCAATCTAGACATGTGATTTTATGCTTTTTTTGACATGTATGCTTGTTTCTGACAGTTAACATTTTATTTTCTTACTAAGAAGGTTTTCCCTGTAACTTCTTTGTTTATGGCTACACTTGTTCTAAAGTCCTGGATGGAGCTGGAATTGGACTGCTAACCACATCGTCAGCAGTTCAAAACTACCAGGCTCTCCTTGGAACCCTATATAGAGTGACTATGAGTCAGAACTGAGTTGGTAGCACTTAACACAACAACTCATTCGTTCTGCTGACTTGAAACCCCATCGCATGTTTTGTAGACTGTACCCAAGTCATGGTTTGAGATATTCTTTATCTCCGCATCAGCCTCTTCCAAAATCAATTTTCCCTTAAACAATAACTTCCTGATGCTTAAGGGACTTAGAGTTTCTGATGAGAAAAACTGAGAAATGGATAGTTGTGTGGTTACATAACATGGTGACCCTCCCTAACATCACTGAATCGCATGTGTAAAAATGGTGGAAATATTTTGTTTTGTTATATATATTGTACTACACACACACAGCACTGTCAAAACAAACCAACAGAAATGAAGTATCCCATTTGTCCCTTCCTTTACCTCTGTGTTTGAGAGTTGAAACCATGGCTGCTTTCCATAGGTGAAGATCTCCCAGAGAATCACCCCGAAGCTCCACACGTCGCTCTCAGTGGTGAACTTCCGGTACATGATGCTCTCTGGGGGCATCCATCGGATGGGGAGCATGGTGTGTCCTCCTACCTAAAGGCATGCGGATAGAGGCATACACAAAGTAAACAGGTGGCCACAATCAGCACCGTCTATTGTACTTCATATTCTATGCACTCTGCTGTTAATTTGTCTGTGTTGTCAAGTCAGTTTCAACTTAGCGACACTATAGAGGTTCCTACGTCATATTCTATATGGTAGAAAATTGCTAGGTCTTTTCTTCCATGGAGAAATTCAAACAGCTAACCTTTCACTTAGCAGCTGAGTGCTTAATCATTGTGCCACCAGAGATCCTTGGAGGCACTGGCACTGTAAGATAAGCAGTGGACTGCTAACCACAAGGTTGACAATTCAAAGCCACCAGCTGCTCCTTGGAAACCCTGTACAAGGTCACTCTGAGTCGGAACTGACTCAAAGGCATTTCACAACAAGTGGGTATTATGTGAGAATTGCTTCAACTGTATCAGCTTGTATCAGAGGGTGAGAGGAGACAGTGACAAACAAGACTTAGATGATGGAGGCAGGTGGGGTAGCAGTTAGAGATAAAGCTTGCGGTAAGCTAGGTTCCTTGGCACTAAGTATGAATCACCAGGTCTGTAAGGGATTGAATTGTATCTCCCAAAAGATGTTGAAGTGCTAACCCCCAGTACCTATGAAGGAGAACTTATTTAAAAATACGGTTTTATGGACTGAATCGTGCTCTCCTCCCCCACAAAATAAGGAGTTCTGGTAGTATAGTGGATTACAAGCTGAGATGCAACCGAACGGTCAGCAGTTCAAATCTACCAGCCACTCCATGGGAGAAAGATAAGGCTTTCTGTTCTCATAAAGGTTTCGAGCCTCGGAAACCCTACACAGGGTTGCAATGAAGCAGAACTGAATCCAGGGTACGTAACCACCACCATCTTGGAAAATGTGCTGCATTCTAACCACCACAGCTGTGAGTGGAGTCCTGGTGTGGCACCTTAGGATAAGCACTGGACCACGAGGTTGGCTTGATGTGCTAAGTCGGTGTTTCGATCTCACCAGCTGCTCCTCAGAAACCCTATACAGGGTCTCTATGAGTCTGAGCATTTAACAATAATATAGCTGAGGATGTAATCCCATTTGTGAGCAGGGCTTCCTTTGTTATGTTAAGGAGACCGGTACCAATGTAGGGTATGTCACACCCCAGCACTTCTGAATGACCTAGGAGCAGTGTAGACCCAGAGAGAAGAAATATGGAACCACAAACACGACCACAAAGGCCTTGTGGAGATTTCCAAGAAATGCCAAGAAGGCTGAGACAAGAATTTTCCCCCCAGAACAGGCAGAGACAGCCTTCTGGTAACAGCCATTGCTCTGAATTCAGAGGCAGAAACTGGAGTGAAGCATTTATAAACCAAGGAATGCCAAGAGCTGCCAGCAACTGCTCCAAACTAGGAAGAGGAAGGCAGTAAGTCTTTCCTGGAGACTTCAGAGGGGTCACGGACCTAGAAGACCTTGATTTCAAATTTCTAGCTTCAGAACTCTGAGGAAATGTATGTTTGCTATTTTAAACCACTCTGTTTGTGGTGATTTGTTAGAGCAGCCCTAGGAAACTAACATAAGGTAGAAGAAAAAGTTTTCAGAATCTGGTACTACAGTAAAAGCTGATGCTGAGAGGAAGTCCAAAGCAAAGGCAACAGAATCATTGAGTGAGGCCATCAAGTACCTGTAGTATTTGTAGACATGAGGCTAGAATTCTTGACCAGGCTAGCTAAGGTACAGTAGATTCCAGGTGCATCTAACCTGTTGAGCTATAACCATAACTTTAGCTTCACAATTCTAACTTTCTTGTCACCACTTAGTGTTAAGTGTTACTATGCCAACGCATGAGCAGTCATGTTCTAATAAGAACACAGATGGACCACAAGAGAATTCATGATCACTCTTAGTAAAGTCTCAAAGTCTAGTAACGAGTCTTCAAACGGAATTGTCATTTCAGCACTGGACATTGAACCACAAGGTCAGCAGTTCAAATCCACTAAAGGCTCCTTGGAAACCCTATACTGCAGAGGTATTTTTCTTGTTGTTGTTAGGTGCCATCGAGCTGGTTCTGACTCATAGTGACCCTGTGCAGGGTGTCTAAAGAAGGACTGTGGATCAAAATTATCAACTGAAAAATTAGCCTGGTATATTTAGTCAAACATTTAATTAACTCACCCTTAAGGAGTCCTGGTGTGGCACTGTGGATTAATGCACTCACTGCATAGTCGCTTGGAATCATAAGGTCGGTGGTTCAAGTTCACCAGTTGCTCCTCAGAAACCCTATACAAGGTAGCTATGGATTGGAACTGACTGGACGGCACTTCACAACACAACAAACAACAATGTGATATCTGCAGTCCTGGTGTGGTGCTGTGGAATAAATCAATGGACTGCAAGATTGGTTTAAACCACGAAGTTGGTGGTTCAAACTCAACAGTCACTCCTTGGAAACCCTATACAGGGTCACTATGAGTTGGAACCAACTGGACTGTACCTAACAGCAACAACAAGGAAGACATCCATGGTGTGAGGCTCTACTGGTCAGAAAGCCAAGGGCAAGTAGGAGTGACTAAAAGCACTTTTTTTCTGAAAAACAATATTTTAGGGAAACACAGTATTCTTGACTGCCTGGCCAGTCAAAGGTATTAGGAAAATGGAAGAAAATCCACATCATATTTTAAGCACAGGAACTAATTGTAACACTGATAAATAAAGCATCTGAAGTTGGAAGTTTTGACCAATACGTAGAATTTGTAATTATAAAAATGCTTATCATGGATAAAGAGAACTTTCAATAAACATCTTCTCAGAGAGGGACATCATGTTTGGTAAAGTGGAGGCTCAGGGAAAAAGAGGAAGACCCCAACAAGATGGCTGGACACAGTCGCAGCAGTGGACTCGAACACCAATTGTGAGGATGGTGAAGGTCCAGGAAGGGTTTTGTTCTGTAGTGTACAGGGTCTCTGAGTCTTCGGAAACAACTCAACGGCACCTAACAGCAACATGGATACCCTGGTGAACTACAAAATCAAAGTTCTCATTTTTATGTTGGGCGACTGGGGAAAAAATTAGTAAACACATTCTGAAGAAAGAGGGACTTATTGGGAGATGCAAAATTTTGTTTGTGAAAAGGGAAATTATTGTTGATATCACCAACATGAAATATTTTAGGAGATAAATGATCACACGGTTTTGAAGAAAAACTATTTCAAATGGAAATTTTATAATCAGAATCGTCCTCAATCGAGTTTCAAGACAAGTGAAAATGTTAGGGAGCGAGTGAAGACTCGGGAAGTATTCTACTCACAGACTTTCAGATAATAAAAGAGTACAACTTAAGTGAGAATGTGCCTCAGAAGAAACAGAAGTAAGAATCCAAGAAATACTATACTTGAAATTAATACACAATGCAGAGCAAATAAGCCAGGAAAAGATCATTTATATATAAATAATCATTGCTAATATGAGGTAAAGAACAATACATTTGCTAATAAAGCCGTCCTGTAAAATAAAGATGCAAAGTAAATCGTATTAGTAATGCTGGTGTGGTGCTGGGGATAAAGCACTAGACCACAAGCAAGGTAGGTTTGAACCACAAAGTTGGCAGTTCAAACTCATAAGTGGCTCCTTGGAAATCCTTTACAGGATCACTATAAGTCAGATCCAACTCGATGGCACTTAACAACAACTACAGTAATAATAACACTCATCTGAAATGAAAATTTCAACCATAGAGCATAGAACTTGTTGTTGTTTTAGGTGCCATTGAGTCAGTACCAACTCACAGCGACCTTATGCACAGCAGAACGAAACACTGCCCGGTCCTGGGCCAACCTCACAGTTGTTGCCACTCTTGAGCCCATTGATGCTGCCGCTTTGCCAATCCATCTCACTGGGGCTCTTCCTCTTTTTCTCTGACCCTCCACCCTTCGAAACATGATATCCTTCTCCAGCGACTGGTCCCTCCTGACAGTATGTCCAAAATATGAGACACAAAGTTTGGGCATCCTGGCCTCCAGGGGGCACTCTGGCTGCACTTCTTCCAACACAGATCTGTTGGTTCTTTTGGCAGCCCATGGCACTTTTAATATTCTCTTCCAATGCCATAACTCAAAAGCATCAATTATTCTATGGTCTTACTTATTCACTATCCAGCTTTTGCATACAAATGAAGTTATTGAAAATACCATGGCTTGGGTCAGGAGCACCTTAGTCCTCAAGCTGACATCTTTGCTCTTCAACACTTGAAAAAGGTCTTATGTAGCAGATTTGCCTAATGTAATACGTCCTTTGATTTCTTGACTGCTGCTTCCATGAGTGTTGATAGTTGATCCAAGAAGAATGAAATCCTTGAAAACTTCAAACTATTCTCCATTGATAAGAATGCTGTTTATTGGTCCAGTGGTGAGGATTTTTATTTTCTTTACATTGAGATGCAATCCGTAGTGAAGGCTGTGCTCTTTGATCTTCATCAGTAAATATGTTAAGTCTTCTTCACTTTCAGCAAGCAAGGTTGTATCATCTGCATATCACAGGTTATTAATGAGTCTTCCTCCAATACTGATGCTACGTTTTTCTTCACATAACCCAGCTTCTCAGATTATTTGCTCAGCATACAGGTTGAATAAGTATAGTGAAGGAATACAACCCTGTCGCACACCTTTCTTAATTTTAAACCATCCAATGTTCCCATGTTCTGTTTGAATAACTGCCTCTTGGTCCTGGTGCAGATTCCTCATGAGCACAATTAAGTGTTCGGAATACTCATACTTCGCAAAGTTGTCCATAGCTTGTCATGATCCACACAATTGAAAGCCTTTGTGTAGTCAATAGAGCACAGGTAAACATCTTTCTGATATTCTCTGCTTTCAGCCAAGATCCATCGGTCATCAGCAACAATATCCCTCGTTCCACGGCCTCTTCTGAATCTGACTTGAGCCTCTGGAAGTTCTCTGTCAATGTGTGCTTGCAGCTGTTTCTGTATTACCTTTAGTAAAACTTTACTCGCATGGGATATCAAAGTATTGCCCGATGATTTCCGCATTCTGTTGGGTCACCTCTCTTTGAAATGGGCACAAATACAGATTTCTTCCAATCAGTCAGCCAGATAGTTGTCAGGAACTGATGGAATAAAAATGGAAATCTTTCAAGAAAGTGAGGTGGCACAGGAGGCACTCATTCATCTATGCCAAGAAATTTGGAAGATCACAGAAGAGTTGGTGGAAAATAATATAAATCCTAATAAAGGCCTTCATCTTTTTGAAGGGAGGGAAAGGGGATTATATATGTTGATTATAATATTTAAAAATACTTGTTAAACTCTTTTAAAACTCATAGAAGAATAGTCATTAATATAGTTTCCACATTATTTTGAGGAAAAATAGAACCTATTCATTGAAACCTATGAAAATATAGCTAAAGTAATTTGGGGGAAAGTGTTATCACATTTAAGTATTTGCTAAAATTTTTTAATATAGTCAAAATAACAGTTCAACACAAAATGTTGTAAAGAACTGCAAAACAATGAACGTAAAGTAAATAATAGATAAAATAAGGAATTGGTATATGAAATAAAACAAAGTTCAATGTGCATAATCAGTAGCTAATTTTGTTTTTAGCTTAGTTCTTTTTCCCCCAAAAAATTATACAAACAATTATACAAGGGACAAAGAGAAAAAAATTAATTGTTAAAACTATTATAACAATACATTAGAAGATACAGATGCAATGACTGATCTACTAGAAATTAAAGAGGATAAAAAATCGTAAGAAAAGGTTAAAAAAAATAACTTGGACACTAAAACCACTAAAATGACAGTTAAAAAATCGATTAAAAAATGCAAGTTCTCATGACAATGAAAGCAGAAGCAACAAATGAAAAATCGATAGATTCGATTTGATAGAAATTAAAACTATTGTGCATCCAAGTACTTTATCAAGAAAGTGAAGACATACCCTACAAAAGGGGAAAAAATATCATGGTAACCCCATAGAATAAAAGTCCTGGTGTCGCACTATAAGAAAAACACTGAACTGCTAACTGCAAAGTCAGTGGTTCAAATGGACCAGACCAACCGTTCCGCTCCCTGGAAACCCTTTAGAGCATTGCTATGTGTCCGAATCAATAACTCAATAAAAACAACAACAAAAACAACAAAAACAGACAAAGGACCTGAGTAGATAGGTCTCCAAACATATACAAACAGCCAACATACACAGGAAACAACGCTTAGAGTCAACAAGCCCACAAATCAATGCTCAAAGTCATTAGTCATTAAGAAAATGCAAGTCAAGACCATACTGACATGCCACTTCATACACATTTGTTCTTGTTGTGCTGTGGAGTCGGTTCCGACTCATGGCGACCCTGTACAAGGTTTCTGAGGCTGTAAATCTTTATGGGAGCAGAAAGCCTCATCTTTCTCCCGCGGAATAGCTAGTAGTCTTGAACTGCTGACAGTGAGATTAGCAGCCTGATCCGTAGCCACTATGCTAGCAGAGGTAGGATGGCTATTATTAGGAAAATAAAAATAACAAGTACTGTCCAGGATGTGGAGAAACTGGAACCCTAATTAGTTGCTAGTGGGATGCAAAATGATGCAGTCTTGTGGGAAAAGCTTGGAGAGTTTCTCAAACATTTAAACACAGAATTTCATATGACCTAACAATTCTTCTCATAGAATCAAAAGTAGGGACCCAAACAGATAATTGTACACTAATGCTCTCTGCAGTATTTTTCAAAATAGAACAAAAGGTAAACATAACTTGTGTCCATCAGTATGCGAATGGACAGACAAAATGTGGTATATTCATTTAATTGTTAGAATTTTATTCAGTCATAAATAGAATGAATCTCAAAACATTACTATGTCAAGTGAAATAAGTCAGGTACAAAAGGTCAACTAGTATACAATCTCTTGTAGCAGGGGTGGGGAACACCTGACCCTCAGGCTGTATGTTGTTGTTGTTGTTAGGTGCCATCGAGTCGGTACTAACTCATAGCGACCCTATGCACAGCAGAAAGAAACGCTGCCTGATCCTGGGCCAACCTCACTACTGTTGCCACGCTTGAGTCCATCGATGCTGCCACTTGGCCAATCCATCTCGCTGGGGGTCTTTCTCTTTTTCTCTGACCCTCCACCTTACCAAACATGATATCCTTCTCCAGTGACTAGTCCCTCCTGACAATATGTCCAAAGTATGGGAGACGAAGTTTGGTCATCCTGGCCTCCAAGGAGCACTCTGGATGCACTTCTTCCAGAACGGATCTATTGGTTCTTTTGGCAGCCCATGGCACTTTTAGTATTCTCCTCCAACACCATAACTCAAAGGCATCAATTCTTCTACGGTCTTCCTCATTCACTGTCCAGCTTTCGCATGCATATGAGCTTATTGAAAAGGTCTGCAAAATCATTTGGTCTGACCTGCCAAGGCAACCCAGTTCCAGTCGGAAGTTCCAGTTAGAAGTGAGTTAATGAAATGTTTGACCAAATATGGCAGGTGAACTTTTAAGTTGATAATTTAGTATGGCCCATAAATGATGGTATACATTTTAGCAGAAAAAAAAAAAAAAAATTCCCACCGCTGCCTTACAGGAAACATCTAGAATAGGTAAATGCACGAAGACAGAAGTTCATTGGTGGCCACCAGGATCTCTGGGGGGAAGGAATTATTGTTTAATGGTCACTGAGTTTGTGGCATTAAAAATTAAGAATTGGATAGTGATTATGATTATGCAATACGGAGTCCTGGTATGGCGCTCTGGGTTAATGCGCTGGACTACAAGGTTGGTTTGAATCACAAGGTCAGGGGTTCAAGCTCACCAGCTGCTCCTTGGAAACACTCTACAGAGTCACTATGGGTCGGAACCGACTCAAAGGCACTCAACAACAACAACACACCAATGTCACTAAAAATGGTTAAAATAGTATTATTTTATGTACATTTAAAAATTCTAAAAAGCAAGCAAACATTTAAAAAAGGCATATCCAGGGGAAACAAGATCTAGAATTCTACCTAAGTTCTAGGGGAAACAAGGTCTAGAATTCTACTAAATATTCTATGCTATTTACATTTTCCAAAGCAAAAAAAAAAAAAGGACACTCTCCTAAGGCACTCTCTGTGATTTAAATATCCCTGATGATAAATCATACAGCACAAAGCCTCAACTGTATAAATCCAAATATCTACGTTTATATCTATATACGCATAAATCAATCTCCGTTACGAATAAGGTCTCTAATTATGAAGAGCATTGCTATGCTGAATCTGCAATACGTTGTTAGCAGTTGAGTTGTGTCGAATCAATTCCAACTCATGATGAACCGAATACGTATATTCTAAGGACTGTATACCATAATGTATTAAGGTTTATACTAGACATGCAAGAATGCTTTAACCTTGGGAAATCTACTGTTTAACTTACTATATTAAAAGATAAACTAAGACATTATTATTCTTCAAAAAATGATCAAAATTTTAACACTTTCCTGATTAAAAGCTCTATTTCATTGATGATAGGTCACTTCCTGTATTTGTAACTTCCTTTATCCATATGCATTTATTGGAAAAAAAGAAAAAAAATTAGCAGTATCCTGATTACATTTTTTGTTAAAATAGAAATTATCTTCTATCACTGATATTACGCAATACTGTTCACAAGATACTGACCAATGCAATATAACAAGAATGAAACTAAGACAGAAATACTGAAAAGAAGGAATCAAATCAAAAGAAGGAATCAATTATTTGCACATCATATTGTTGTTGTTGTTAAGTGCTGTCGAGTTGGTTAGGACCCATAGCAACCCGGAATAGGGTTTCTGAGGAGCGTCTGGTGAGCTCGCACTGCCAACTTCGCAGTTAAACTGACTTTTGTAGTCCAGCCCATTAACCCAAAGCGCCACAAACAGGATGATGATGTTGTTAAGTGTCTTGGAGTCGTTCCAATCCATAGTGACCCTGTGTAGGGTTTCCAAAGAATGGTTGATGAGCCTGAACTGCTGACCTTGTGGTTCAAACAACTTTGCAGTTCAGTGCATTAACCCACAGCACCACAGTTTAAGACAACTAACTAAAAATCGAAACTAGAATCAATTATTTGATTTCATAAGCTACCTAGATATCAAATAAACATACAAAAATTAAAGTGTTCTCATCAACAATTTCAAAATAAAATAGAAAATAAGATTGTACATTATCAATAAAAATGTTTTATAACTCCTATGTAAAAACATTAGCAGAAAATATGGACAGTCTATTTAAAGAAATACAGTGATTAACATGAAAGAAAATCTGAATAAATAAAATGGCATGCCATTAGTTTCGCATAGAAAGACTCAGAATCGTACACCATTCACTACTCTCTCAAGTTAACCTACAAATTCAACACAAGCTCAGTGAAAATCCCAGAGAATATGCTGTGGAAATTAACAAGATGATTATAAAGTTCATATGAAGGTGTAAATGCTTGATAGAGCTAAGGTATACTTGAAATAAAACAATGAGATAGATTTGTTCTACCAGATGCAAAGCATATTATATATTTACAGTGATGAACACACTGGGTTATTAGCACAGAAAGAGACAAATTTATCAATGATCCAGAATAGAGAGTCCAGAAGCAGACCCATGTATAAACATTGGAATTTAATATATGAAATGATGGGTTAGTAATTAAAGTGTTTGGACGATGGAGTATTCATAAAAAATAACACTTAGATACCTACCTCACACCATATACAAAAATCATTTCCAGATGGATTAAAGAGCTAAACGTAAAAACAAAACAATAAAATATTAGAAAAAAAATTAGAAAAGTATTTGCATAACCTCAGGAGAAGAAGGTCTTCCTAAATAAGACACATGTCCAAAAGGCCATAAAAGATAAGATTTAGACATATGACATAAAAATTAAATACTTCTGCATGGCAAAAGACAAGATTAATTTAATTAAAAGAGGAGTGGCAAAGAAGATCGTTTCAGTATACGTAACAATTACAATATTACAATACAAAGTACTCCTTCCAATTAGAGAAAGCAACCCCGTAGAAACAAGGATAAGAACAGATGATGGACAACAGAACTACAAATGGCCACAGACAAAAGACAAGACACCAGTTAAAACAACAAAGACACACAGTTTTGCATGACACTTGGGGACATTTTTTTACAGGTTGATGCTATCCAGTGTTGGGAAGCTAGAAGGAGATGCTTTCACATATCACTGCTGAGATTGGGGCAGTCTTTGCTGAGAGCAGCTGGAGAGAATCTGCCCACATTCAAGTTGCAATTGTCTGTCTTTCAAGTCAGCAATTTCATCTCTAGGAGACCTAGGGAAGCACTTGCTCATGTAAACAGCAGTAGTTGAGTGAAGTCATTTAATGCAATGTCTCAAAGGGTAAATGAAAATGTTCATTACTGAGGGCATGTTGTTACTGGTGCCTTTGAGTCCATTTCAGCTCATGTGAAGGATAAGAACTGTCTCAGGTGGTGTTCTTGGCTGTAATCTCTATAGAAACATACGGCCAAGTCTTTCCTCGGCAGAGCTGCTGAGTGGGATTGAACTGCTAGCCTACGAAGGAGTAGTGAAACACTCGACGGTTTGCGCCACCAGGGCTCCTCATTAAGGGCACAGGCAGTGGGTAACAGGAGGATAGGAATGTAGATAAGCTATGTGTACTCTTGAGCAGCCCTGGTGGTGCGGTGATTAAGCACATGGTTGCTAACTGAAAGGTCATCAGTTCAAAGTCACTAGCCACTGTCAGGGAAAAAGATAGGCCAAACTGCTTCAGATTGTTGTTACGTGCCCTCCAGTTGTTTCCGACTCATAGCGACCCTGTGTAGGGTTTCCAAAGTGAGTCTAAACTGCCAAACTTGCAGTTAGCAATCTACTGCTTATCCTACACTGCCACAGTTCTTGTTGTCAACTACTGGTGAGTCGGTTCTGACCCATTGTGACCCTGTATAAGGTTGCTGAGGAGTTGTTTGTGAATTTGAACCACTGACCTTGCGCTTCAAACTGACTTTATGGTCAAATGCTAATCCCACAGTGCCACACCATACTAGGATTCAGGAAAGATTATTGCTCCTATGGTTATTAAGTGCCATCGAGTCAGTTCTGACTCGTAGGAAGTTGTATAGGGTTTCTAAGGAGCAACTGGTGAGTTTGAACCACCAACCTTGCAGTTAGAAGTCTAGTGCTTATCCTGTAACACCGCCCAGGACTCAGTGATATTACAGCTATGGAAATTCAGTCTGGCCATTCTTTTCTGTTCTGTAGGGTTACTATGAGCGGGGATTTGTTCGCATATGTAAAGAAGTTTATAGTATATGAAATGTAAATGGAAGAGCTAGACAAATAATATACTAGCATTCTTATTAATATGACAATGTGTATGTGTTTATACAAACAAATATTTACATAACAATGTGGGTGAGCCTTGAGCAGCTCAGAGATTAAGGGCAAGGACCTCCCTCAGGGTGGAAAATTCCAGTACAAATTTCAGATGACCCTAGAAAACACAGCTCTGAATTTCCTGTTAGTCTAGTGGTGCACTCAAGTGTTGTGAGCATGCCTTAAGTGCCCTTCAGCACCACATCCTGGACAGAGGACTACACACGGAGAGGCTAGCATCATGTGGCATTTTCAGTGGCTTCTCCCCACACTTGAAGGCTCACTGGTGGTACCATAGGATAAACACTGGACCATTAACCGAAAGGTTAGTGGTTCAAACCCACAAGTACACTCCAGGGGAGAAAGATTACCTGTCTTCTCCCATAAAGATTTACTGTCTCAGAAGCCTATGTAGTATGCATCAACTCACGGCAATGGGTTTGGTTTGCGACACTTGAGGTGACCACAGTGGTAGCAGTGGTGGTGGTGTGCCACTCAGTTGGTTCTGACACATAGCCACATAGTAAATCTTCACAGGAGTAAAAACCTCATCTTTCTCCCATGGAGTGGCTGGTAGAGTCAAACTACTCACCTTGTGGTTAGCAATCCAGCTGTTAATCCACTAGGCTACCATAGTTGTTATTGTTGTTGTTGTGTGCTCGACTGAGTTTGGACTCATAGAGATCCTGTATGGAGATTCCAAGGAGCGGCTGGTGGGCTTGAATCACAGACCTTGTGGTTACCAGTCCAGTGCTGATCCTACAGCACCACGTTGTTGTTGTTAAGTGCCGTGGAGTCGGTTCTGACTCATAGTGACCCTGTGTGGGGTCTCCTAGGAGTGGCTGGTGGGTTGCATAACTCAAAAGCATCAATTCTTCTATGGTCTTCCTTATTCACTGTCCAGCTTTTGCATGCATATGAGTTTACTGAAAATACTATGGCTTGGGTCAGGCAATCTTTAGTCCTCAAGCTAAAATCTTTGCTCTTCAACACTTTAAAACGGTCTTGTGCAGAAGATTTGCCTAATGCAATATGTCGTTTGTTTTCTTGACTGCTGCTTCCGTGAGTGTTGATAGTTGATCCAAGAAGAAAAAAGTCCTTGACAACTTCAATCTTCTCTCCATTGATAAGAATGTTGTTTATTGGTCCAATGGTGAGGACTATTGTTTTTTTTACATTGAGATGTAATCCATACTGAAGCCTGTGCTCTTTGATCTTCATCCATAAGTGTTTTAAGTCCTCTTCACTTTCAGCAAGCAAGGTTGTATCATCTGCATAGTACAGGTTGTTAATGTAGAAAAAAAGTATTAGAGGGTCATAATCAGCCACCGAAGATTCTTATCCAGAATAAACTCATCACCAATGAGTGAAATTCATGTTGCATTGTTCCAGGTGTAGACTAGTATATTTTAAGTGATCTGTGGTGTATAAAATGAACCCTCATGATGATGTACTGTTAAGCACGAGGTCAGTACTTCACACCCACCAGCAGCATCTTGAAAGAAAGAGGAGGCTTTCTGCTCTCCTAAAACTTAAACCCTATCTAAGACTGCTAAGGTTACGAGAGTCGGGCTGCCAACCTCAAGATCAGCAATTTGAAACTACCAGCTGTTCCATGGCAGAAAGATGAGGCTTTCTGCTCCCGTAAAGATTTACAGCCTTGGAAACCCTGTTCAGGGTCGCTATGAGTCAGAACCGACTCCACGGTACCTAACAACAACAACAATAGAAGCTGCTTGGGTTTGGTAGTATAACAAAAAGAGCAAAAAGTCAGAAGCCTTGAATTTGGCTTCTGATAAGTATTTATCTTCTTTTAGCTTCAAATGCCTCATCTTTGGAATAAGAGTCAACTATGTAATGCTGAAAGGAGCTCTGGTAGCATAGTGGTTACGAATCGGGCTGCGAACCGCAAGGTCAGCAGTTCAAAACTACCAGCTGTTCCATGGGAGAAAGATGAGGCTTTCTGCTCCCGTAAAGATTTACAGCCTCGGAAACTCCGTACAGGGTCACTATGAGTCAGGACTGTCTCCTCGGCACATAACAGCAATGTAATGCTGTAGGATAAGCACTGGACTGCTAACTGCAAGGTTGGTGATTCAAACTCAACAGCTGCTCCTCGGAAACCCAATACAGGATCATTATGCAACTCCATGGCATTTAACAACAAGAATAACATCCTGCCTAAAATGAATTTATATACAGAAAGCCACACTGAATATCATTAAATGTGAAAGCTACGAACATTAGGTAAATATTTGTTTACTTTGCAAGGCATTCCAATTACTGGGCAGCACAACCAAGCTAACCTCCCAGACTTTTCATATTTCCTCTAAAAACTCCTCTGGACTCAGCTGCGTTTGCTCCAAGGTCACCTGTATCCTTTCCTATCGGGGAGTCCCAGTTTAAGAAGAGTGCTAGTCAAATGCTTCCCTGGTAAAGAAACAGTGACAAATGGACCTGACAAACAATGGACCCAATTAATCATCAATCGTAACGATAGGAATAAGGCTGACTAATGCACAGTAGGACTCCTGGTGTGGCACTGTCGGATCCCACTGGATGGAGAACCACAAGGTCTGCAGTTCAAACCCAACAGCTGCTCATAGAAAATCCTATACAGTGTTGCTATAAGTCAGACCCACCTTGACAGCACTTAACAACAACAACGGTGCAATGGCTAAGCACTGGGCTGCTAACTGAAAGGTCCGTGGTTCAAGCCCACTAGTTGCTTCACTGGAGAAAAGAACTGGCTCTCTGCTTCCTTAAAGATTGTTGTTGTTAAGTGGCTTGGAATCGGTTCTGACTCATACTGACCCTCTATAGGGTTTCCAAGGAGCAGATGGTGGGTTTGAACTGCCGACCTTGTGTTGCCAGTCTAGTGCTCATCCCACTAGGACTCATCCCTGAAAGATGACAGCCTAGGTAACTCAGGTTGCTGCTCTACTCTACCCTCTAGGGGCCTGGAAGTTGTAACGGACTCGGTGGTACACAAAGAATACTCAAGTTGCTAAAGCAAAACTTCTTTCCTATCTGTTTATGTGAATAATGTTTCTCAGGTCTTACAGCTCTAAAAATGAAAAATGAGAATAGAATTGATTCTGAATCTTCCTTACTTTAATAATATATAATACTCACCGATGAATACTTGGACCAGTTAAAAAATATGAGATGCATTTCCAGTAATATTTTACTTTTTATTTAATATTCATCAAAAGCTATATTTATATTATTCTGATTAACTGTATACTGTGTATTGCTAATAACTGTATTAAACTGGATTCAAAAGAACTTCTAACACTAGAAATTTAAGATCATTGAAGAGTAGAAATAAAATTTAAATCGTCACACATAATTTTGTTGCAGTAAATTATGACAGAGTGACCAATAAAAGGCTTTTATGCATAAAAATGTAGCACATTCAAATAAAATTCTATGGGGTACGAGGAATGAAAATATAAATTAGAGAAGGAATTTTTATTTTAAAGAATTTGTTCATGGCTTAACAGATTATATGTTCAAATGCTCGGTATTAAAATTTCATTAAATATATCAAAGGAATGATCTATTTTTTTAAATGTAAATATTTACAAGATCCTGGATATGACATAGTTTGCTACTATTTAAAATCATGCTGAAGATTTCCACTCAAATGTGTAATGGGGGTAATGCTGATGTGGTGGTACATGCCTTCGAATAGACTGATTGATGTGACCATACTTAAAACAGAATAAAAATGTGCCCACTCCTGCAATCGCCTCACAATCACCAGTACAAGGGGCACACCAAAACTGATTGCCATCAAATCGATTTAGACTCATATATAAGGTTTCTGAGACTGTAAATCTTTATGAGAGCAGAAAGCCTCAACTTTCTTCTGCAGAGCGACTGGTAGGTTTGAATTGCCAACCATGTGGTTACCAAGTGTTTACCCTACAGCACCACCAGGCCTCCTTAATGGGGCACATAGGTTTTTATAATTATCTAAGTTGCACCAAAGTATGAAGACCACAAGTCTTCTTGATATTGAAAACCTGATGTGCAAACATTTGGAGTCTTATCTCTGGCTAAATTCTATCTTTCCCTAAGGCTGTTTCTCAGCCATCTTCAAACAAGAGAAGAGAAGAAAAAGTAAGAAAAGGTTAAGCCACAGCTGTTGTTATTAAGTACCTTCAAGTTGGTTCCAACTCAGAGTGACCCTATATAGGGTTTCCGAGGAGCATTTGGTGAGCTTGAACCGCCGACCTTGAAGTTCAGACCGACCTTGTGGTCCAGTGTTGATCCTACACAGCCACAGAGACTGCCTCAAACCCCTAAGGCCCATTCCTCTCATTCAAGTGCAGTAGTCCTCACTCTACCTTGATGTCCCCTGCCCTCAATGACCAGGAGTATGGACGCTGTAAAGAGCAGATGGCTGTAGGCTCTCTGGTGAGGTGAACCACCCACCCAGCTCCTATACCTGCTTTCCCGTTCCCCCACACTGCCACACCTTCCCATCTGAGCCAGCCTTCCCTGACTCCTACATCCCGACACTACAGGGAGCTCATTGCTCTGCGCTACCCAGAAACTCTGCAGGATAATGCTCTGGACTGGAACATTAGTTCAAATTGCAAGGTTGACGGTTCAAACTCACCAGCCACTCCTCAGAAACCCTACACTTAACAACAACAACAAAGCCCTAAAAGGTTCTCAGACCTCTGTGGCTAATCACACTGAAGAGGAGGCGGCTAGTGGCTGGAGAATCCCTTAATTGTGCTGCAAACAATTAACATGCTTAACTTCTAACTAAAAGGTTGAGGGCTGAATCAATCCAAGTTGTACCAGGGGTGTTGGATATCACACATATGGGATGTTCATCAATATGAGCTACATATACATCCACAAGTACCTCAGAAGAAAGGTTTGATAATCTAGCTCTGAAAAATGAGCCATTGGAAAACCTATGGAGCATCGTTCTGCTCTGACACGTACAGGCTGCCATGGGTCAGAGGGAATTTGACAACATATGGTCTTTTTGTTTGTTTGTTTTGCTTTGTTTTGTTCTGTGGATTCTAAAGAACACACAGAAGCCTGTGTCTCTCCCAGAGGTTCAGAAGAACAGCAGTAAGGTAGACTGGAGATAAAGGAATGGCTATTCTACATAAACACAGGAGGCCCAGCAAAGGCACTAATCACAAATTCAAAGGGTAAGGAATTCCTGACACCAGTGGGAAAATTCACACTTCCTCTGTGTTTACTAGTCTGTAGGAGCGGAGTCAGGACCCTTTGAAACAAATGAGAAGGCAGTGGGTTTTGGTGGTGGTGGTGGTGTTTATGTGCCGTGGAGTCGGTTCCGACCCATAGCTATCCTGTATAGGGTTTCCGAGACTGTAAATCTTTACGGGAGCAGAAACTTCATCTTTCTCCCACAGAACAGCTGGTAGTTTCAAACTGCCTGACCTTGAGGCTCTCAGCCCAACTGGTAGCTACTACCCAACCACAGCTTCTTAACTCGTAAACTCCAGGCTTTGTAACATTCTCTAATGGCAAAGCCGTTTAATCAATAGATTTCCATAAAGATTGCAATTGATCAGAGGTGCCATTTTTTATTTCTTCAATTTTAATCTTTCTTTAATGCATGTCTCAGCACACAGAAGAGCTATTGTGTGCATTAAGAAAAAATAAAAGGCGTAGCATATACCTTTTTCATCTCTTAGAATGTCTCCTGGTTTCCCAAATGTCCCAATGGTTTTTGCCTCTTCTACCTAGCAAGGTTGCTATGAGTCAGAACTGACTCCACGGCACATAACAACAACAACCTAGCATGGCAGTTCGTTTTAAAAGACATTCTCAGTCATATCTCAGGGAGTCTGAATGTCACACACATGGGATGCTCTTCAATAGTAGCTACAGTTGTATCTGTAGACACACCCATGTATATAAACAGAGGGAGACTTTTTAATGAATAAATGTGCATTGTAACACACATACACTGTGCATACACTCATAGGTGTAAACACAAGTCTGTAGCTCATGCTCCTCTTATAATTACATGAGGTTGGTGACATCGCCCTTAGACAGGGTCTGAAATCCTCTACGTACCCTGCTTAATGCAGTAGGAAAGCCCCACCGTTCTCCCCTAAGGTGGTCTACATCAGCACAACAAAAATAAAAGTTTTCACTTGAAACCAGTGACTGGCTTTGCTGAAAGCTTCAACAGTTTTCCAGGATGACAGTTCATTTACTACTTCCTGGCCTCTCTTACCCCCACTGTCTACTCCTGCCAACTGCTGGACACTTTTCAGAGCTCCCTCTCCACACGTATAGGATAACATAAGAGCCTTAGAAAGGAGAGTTTGGCCTTCAGGAACTTTGTGTCCTTTGTCACCTCCTCTTCCATTTCCCTTGTTCCTCACTTTTTCCACTGGGCTGTTCTAACTCCCAGATGTTGTTTTTTCAACCAAGTTTTCACATCGCTGCTCGCTCTCATTTCATTAGTCACTAGACACGTCTCTTTAGTGCCTGAGCCTCCATCCCTCCAGATGCCATCTTGATTTCTGGCGCTTTCTTGAGGGGGCTAGCCCAGCCTTGTAACCTGACCCAGAACTTCCAAATCCCATAGGTTCATCAGAATCCAAGATTTGAAAGATCCCACACTAAATGCTGTAGCTCATAAACATGCAGTGCTGAAAGAGGTCTTAGGGTCACCTTGTTGCGATTAAGTGCTGTTAAGTCTTTTCTGACTCATAGTGATTCTGTGTAGGGTTTCCTGGGAGCGGCTGGTGAGTTTGAACTGCCAACCTTGTGTTTCAAACTGACCTTGCAGTCCAGTGCATTAGTCCACTTAAAAGTCGGGAAACTTTGACTGAAAGAGAAGCAGACCCACTGTGACCAGAATCAAAAGGAAGAACACATGCAGTAGACCTAGATTTTTATGGAATCTTGGTTTTGTTTTCTTTTTAAGGCAAACCAATTACTGAAATAGGAGCCCTGGTGTGGGGCTACGGGATAATGCACTGGACTGCAAAATCGGTTTGAACCACATTGGTGGCAGTTCAAGCTCACCAGCCGCTCCTCAGAAACTCCGGATAGGGTCGCTATGAGTAGGAACCGACTTGACGGAACTTAACAATAACAATTATTGAAGCAAAGAATACATATAGACATATAAATTGAAAATACACAGATCTAGTCACATGAAGTTTAAATTTCAGTTCTGTAGTTTCCTTCTTTCCACCATGATCTGTAGACACCTTGGGCATGTAACAGATTTCTGTGTTTTCCCTCAGTTGGGTGCCAGCCTTAGAGATGGATTCATTTGATTGTTCTTTTGACTTAGATATACAAAATGCATCCACCTGTGCCTCTGACTCAGATATAGAAATTCCATGGACTAAACTTGTACATAAAGGGACTGAAAGTTTTCTACCATGATATTAGACTTCTGACTTACTATGTCAGAATTGCTTCACCTCTTCTTCACAATAAAGTGGTATTTTTATTGCTATAAGCTGCTATCGACTTGATCCCAACTCATGGCAACCCCATCCACAGCGAACAAAGTGTTGCCGGTCCTTCGTCATTCTCATGGCTGGTCGGGAATTGGATTGTTGTGGGGATTTTTTCTTCATTGGCTTATTTTTTGAAAGCAGATCACCAGTCTTTTTCTTTTTTTAAACTTTTCATTGTGAGTTTAATGAAGGTTTAGAGTGCAAACCATTAGTTTTGCATTCAACAAATTATACACTTTGCATCATTACAGAAGTTTTAATCCCTTCCATGTACCAACAGCTAACAGTATTTACCTCTATCACTTTAACTACTACATTCCTCCCTGTGTCTCCTACTACCTTCATCTTTCCTCTGCTAACCTCCCTCTTGTTGTATATTGTCTGCCCTGTCACCTATGTTAACATGTATCTGTCCTCTAACCTGTGAATAATTGTCCCTCCCTCCTACCCAGCCCTGGAACCCTCAAAGCTTTCATTAAGAAAACCTTTCCTTAACTGTTTAAAACAGTGCTCTCATATAATAATATTAGTATTTGAGATTGACTAATTTAACTCAACATAATGTCCTCCAGGTGTTCCACAGATTTGTTATTTTTCGTCATTGTGTAGCATACCATTGTGTGTATGTACGGTTAAACTTTTTTAACCATTCCTCCGTTGATGGGCATTTAGGCTGTCTCCATCTTTTTGAAGTGTCTCTTGTGGACAGCATATTAAATTACACAGTCCCACATGATGCTTAGGCTTTGTTTGAATTTTTTCATTCTTTTTTCTGATTCTTCTAACACATTAATATTTCTGTTCTTCTAGAAGACTAATATTGAGAGATTTATCTCCAAGCACACTAATTTGGGCTTACATTGCTTCTAGTCTACTCCTTTGCCTTTTGAATATATTGTCCATTTATGAAATCTTAGTATTAATCTTCTGGATTTCTCATGGCAGTTTTGCACTGTTTTTCAATTTGCTTTTATTTTGTCTATTTATTCTTATAGCATTTTCCAGAATGATTCTAAAGTTTTTTCTGAGTTATTCTTGCGTCTCTATCTTTCTTTCAGTCTGCTGAAAATACCTAAATATCATTCTTTTGAATTTTTTTCTAGTTAGTTCCATTATCCTTTTTTCCACAGAAATGTTTTCTGTTTCTATATCTTGGTCATGTATTTGTGCCATTCTCTCTTGTTTCTTCACATGAGCTAAAATTGTCTGTTGTCTCCAGAGAACTTTGTGTTGTTGTATTTGTAAAAAGAAAATAATGCAGTTGTTGGGCTTGGAGAGGAGAAATCTCTGGGGTGCTCCTGCAATTCAAGGAACTCACAAGGAGGTTGTGAAGGGGATGTGACAGCAGAGTTTCTGGCCCTAGATGAGCTTCCTATTGGCCCTGGTGTTAACTGTGTTTAGGGCACTCAATCCAGAAGTGGTTCATGGGGGTCCTTGATGAAGCTGGTTTCAGTATCTGTTAGGACCACAGGGCAGCTGGGGGCAGGGTGACTGGTTAAATGCTGGTCTGTTGGCTTTGAGTTGCTTTTTTTCTAGATCTGAAGCCAAGTCCACCTGAATCCAGACACTGAAGTGGAACACCAAAGCTGGCCCTCACCTCACACTGGTGTGACTGCCAAGTGCATGGCTTCGAACTCCTGGAGATCAAAGTTTGTGTTAGCGGTGGATGAAGGTGAGAGCTGGACACACCTCTAGTGACCAGGGGAGCATGGGGGGGAGGGGGGGGGAGGTGGAAGGAGGAATTGCACCTTTCCCATTGCCTGTGGGAATCTTCTCTTCCAGCTTTCCCTCTGTCACCAAAGCTGCTCTCACGGTGATGGAACTGCATCAGGCCAGCTGTTTACCAATTTCTCCTCTCAGCAAGCACTCTCTCTACTTACCTACCTTTCTTCTGAAGCATTTGTTATTGTTAAGTGCCATGGAGTCAGTTCTGACCCATAGCGATCCTTTATAGGGCTTCTGGGGATTGACTGATGAGCTTGAACCACCAACCCTGCAATTCTAACCGACCTTTCAGTCCAGCACATTAACTCGCAGTGCCACACTAGGACTCCTTTCTGAAGTTTAGAGTGCCGGAATTTTCATCTGAGTCTGTTTTATTTGGTCTCTCGTATCTTTGTTATAGAAGGTCCATGTGATGCATCTGCCTAGTCTATCATCCTGTCTGGTGTTTCACCAGGCTTTTCTTCCTGGCCCATCTTAGTCTGAGAGCTCTGCTGAAATCTATTATAGCAACATGAGAGTCTCCACTGACAGATGGGTGGTAGCTGTAAGTATAGTGCATTGACCAGGAACTGAACCCAGGTCTCCTGCATTGTTGTTGTTGTTGTGAAGTGCCGTCGAGTCCATAGTGACCCTGTATAGGATTTCCGAGGAGCAACTGGTGAGCTTGAACTGCCGACCTTGCAGTTCAAACGGCTTTACAGTCTGGCGCATTAACCCACAGCGCCACACCAGGGTTCCTGCATAGAAGGCAAGATTTCTACCTTGAACCATCACTATCGTCTTGTCAATAAAGTAAGGTAAACTATTTTTTACCCTCTCGTTTGGCACAAACTGAAGATTTCAGCCTCAGTTCTAGAAGGTACTTAGAATCCTTTAGAGGAAGTGTGCCGAGAAGACTCAGAGGAACAGCCCAGCAGCATGACTCCCCCAAGAGCAAGACTTTTAGATAGTTTATGCAAATGGAACTCATTTAACATAACCTCAGAAGAATGGCTATATCAGATGGAGTTTCTAGCCCTAGGATTAGGAAAAACCCTTGGAGTCTTTCAAAAATACAAGGAGATTGCAAGCCAAACTGTTTAGCAGCCTGAGCCTAGAGGATAATTAAGCCCATTGTGGTTCTCCCCACCCAACTCCTACCTAGGGCTGCATCCGCTTGAAGCAAAGTTCTCAGATGGAAGCCTCAGGAACACACACCTTTTGTAACTCCTCCTTTTGTTCCCCTTTCTACGGTCTTTCTAAGTTCTGGCACTCACTCCAAGACATCGCTGTCCTTTGCTGCCCTCAAGCAATATATTTTTTTATAGAGCAGACATTGCAAACCCAAAGCTGTGTGTTGAAAAAATAACTTGGCCTTTATTTTCTTTTCCAAATGCCTAGACTTGGAGCCTCCTGCCTGCACTAAAATCTTCTAGTGGAAACAATCGTCTGTTGTTACAAGAGCTCCATTCACTGAACAAAGCTGAAAGTCTCAACTCAGCTCAGACCCATGGATCAGGCTAGATTCATACTCATCCACTTCAACCCAGGGTTTTTGAAAAATATTGATGAGTAAAGGAAGACTGGAAAATAATTCCTTATTGAGCTAGTCCTACCTTTTTAAAATTTCTTTTGTTGAATTTACCCTGGAGTCCATTCCGTGTTCTCGTGTGGCACTCAACCTCAAGGTCAGTTTGAACTCCAAGGTCAGCAGTTCAAGCTTGCCAGCTGCTCTTTGGAAACCCTCTACAGGGTCACTATGAGTTGGCACTTAACAACTATGATTTGGCACTTAACAACACAACCCTGTTAAGCTTAAAATAAAATAAAACAAACCAACTACCATCAAGTGGATTCTGACGCATATTGTTAGGTGCTATGGAGTTGGTTCCTACTCAAAGTGACTCTGTAAAGGATTTCTGAGGCTGTATATCTTCAGAGGAGCTGAAAGCCTCATCTTTCTCTTGTGGAACAGCTGCGGGGCGGGGGTGGGGGGGTGGGTTGAACTACAGACCTTGAGGTTGATAATCTCATGTTGTTGTTGTTGTTGTTGTCAAGTGCCATCGAGTAGATTCCAGCCCATAGTGACCCTGTATAGGGTTTCCAAGGAGCAGCTGGTGAGCTTGAACCACCAACCTTACAGTTCAAATGCCTTTGCAGCCTGATGCATCAGCCCACAGCGCCACACCAGGACTCTATAGCACTGTACAATTTAGGTGCTGAAAATCAGGTTCCAGTTTAGATTCAGACTCATTTGGTGAATGTAAGGTAAAAAACATGATTGACTTTACCAAATAATCAATCCCCCTCCCCTGAAACTCCCCAAATTGTGCTAACTGATGGTGCAAGTGTGTGCATATGGTGAACAAACACAGGATCTCAGAGAACTAGGCAGGTGATACACAACACTGCAGTGAAATTTACTAGCTAAGTAGCATTGTTATTGTCAGTTACCATCCGCTCAATTTCAACTCAGGGCGGCTCCATGAGTGCAGAGTATAACTGTTCCACAAGGGTTTCAAGGACCTGACTTTTCTGAAGCACCTCTGAGTGGATTCAAACCACCAATCTTTCTACTAGTAGTGAGGAGTTGACCCCAGTTTTACCACACAGGAACTCAAGTAATAATCTTTGAGAAATTACCGGATCTCCTCAAGGTTGGGTTTCTTCACATATAAAATGAGGATAATAATACATAGCCTAGAACACATATGGAAATTAAATGAGATGTATTGAATGAAACAGAGGCTTGGTAGTTTTCAGTACATAGCCACTTGCCTAACCTTCTTGGGAAGATATTAATTCCTGAATAACAAGGCTGATGCTTATGGGCTTTTCAGTTTTTTCAGGGACTTTGTCTTCTGCGCAGTGATCCTTCCAACAATGAGGAAATGATTCCCACTTATGAATGAAGAAACCAACTTGGGAGTGAAATGGCAGTAAGTTGGTGGTAGAACCTGCGCTGAAAGTTACATCCTTTGCCACACCCTGTGTCCTTTGTATTCAGGACAATTCCACCTGCACTGGGAGCCACTTAAAAGGGGGACTTCCAGGGTCAGTTTGGCTGTAAGTTTGGGGTCTGGGACTATCTGGCTGTCTACAAAAGCAGGGCTTACACATCCAGAAAGAGCAGCTAAAACAAATGCCAAAGCGGACAAGATCGGGCTGGTTAGAATATGCAATGTTCTGTGGATTGAGACTTGATGATGGCATCCGGTGAGTGAGGCCTCGTGGCAGGAACAAGAGGAAGAATGAGATAGTTTGGCTTCAATAAAACAGACAATTAAATGGGTCTTTTTCCACAAAAGGTAAATTTAGCTAGAAATTGCATCCCCCACCAGCCTTCCTGCCAACATGAATAACACCAGTAAGACCTCCCATTGACTGAATGCCTCACCAGTCGGACAGATAATGGTATTGATTTCTTTAAGAGCAGATTCTAGTTTTATCATATAATCTTAGGAGCCTGAGCTTCCAGGCTGGGTATAATGATGATCTGAAGGTAAATGGGCACCAGAGCCACCACCTATGTGGTTGTGTGTTGTACTGTGACGGCTTGGTGTTGTTACATACTGCAAAGTAGGCCCCTAGTATTTCAAAGACCTGCAAGGTTACCCTTGTTCAGCATTCAACCTAAGATAGCATCGACTTCTGAAAATCAGCCAATGAAAACCTTATGGATCACATCAGAATTATCTGATGTAGTGTTGGACGGTCTTTGTAAGGTGGGAAGGCACCCAAAATACACAGTGGTTGTAGCAGTGGGCCCGGGCATATCAACAATGATGGAGACGGCTCAGCAAAGGGTATTTAGTTCTTTTGTGCATGGGGTCTCTCTGAATTGAAGTCATCAGAAGACCACTGATGCTGTGAAGGAAGGAGAATTTCTAATACTCAGTGGAACCTGACAAGCCAGTGAGACCGTCATCTCCAAGGTAAAATCAGATCGAGTGCCCACCTCTTAAATTCATGATGAGTGGCCTTTTAATTGAAGATTTCCTCATTCCAGTGCTCCAGCAACCATGCACTCTTGACCCAACTTTTGTAGGGTCTGTGAAGGAGACCCCATGCTCAGATCCTGGGGATGTCTGCCCACCCACTGTGGCTGGCCCACACTGGCTGCCGTGAAAGCAGATTGCTTAAAGAAGCAGTCTAGTGATGCTCCTTATCTTCGTTGATCTCTGCAGGAGCTTGTGAGATCTAATTAGGGAATGTTTATAAAACAGAGCCAGCAGCATGGAACTAGTCTTGTAAGTGCTAAGGGTGCAGCATTATTCGCTACAATGACAGGGTTTCTGCACTGGTTTGACACCTGTCATAATTAGGGGCCTGCTTCCAAACTGTTTCTAAAATATGTTTCACCACCATGGCTTCCCCATTTCTTTGGTGTGAGGGTTTTTGGAGAGTGATGCAGTCCCTGTTCCTCTCCTCTCTCAGAGCCAGGCATTCCTGAAGGAGGGGCAGGCTGGCAGGAGGCAAGCTACTGTGCGTTTCAGGAAAGGTAAGTTGAGGCAAGGTCTTTGACAAACTCACCATCCTGTGGGTTCTATTTAGAGCTTCTAGGCAGGGGCAAAGACAAGGCCCCTCACAGGAACAGTAGAGAGTGCAGAACCAGGTCCCCAGGATAAGAAAAGGAGCGCTATCCTTAAATAGAACTATACGGAAACAGTATAGAGTTGTGACATAGAATCTGACACACAGTCATGGGTTTATAGTCATGCTATGTCAAGAATTTACTTAACCTCTATAATCCTCAGTTTCCCCTCTATTAATCATCAGCTAGCATTTATCCTCTAGGATGGTGGTGAGGAGTAAATAAAATATTCTACATAAGCATTTAGCACAAGGTAAATCTCAATATGTGCTGTTGTTGTTAGGGGCCATCAAGTTGCTTCCACCTAATAGCAACCCTATGCACAGCAGAACGAAACACTGCCCAGTGCTACACCATCCTCACCATTGCTGTCATATCTGAGCCTGTTGTTACTGCCACTGTGTCAATCCGTCTCACAGGGGTTGGGGGGGTCTTCCCCTTTGTTGCTGGCATTGCACTTTTTCAAGTTTGATGTCCTTCTCCAGGGACGGATCCTTCTTGACAACATTTCCAAAGAAAAGGAGGAGAGATGAAGTCTCAGTATGCTAGCTTCTGACTGTACTTCTTCCAAGACAGATTTATTTGTTCTTCTGGTAGTTCACAGCACATTCAATGCATCACTTCTTCTACAGTCTTTCCTTTAATTGCATTCCTTGTCCATGGCTTGCATCCGATGCACCTTGAGTCAGTCCTCAAAGTGACAGTTTTTGCTCTTTAACAGTTTTAAGAGGTCTTTTGCAATAGATTTGCCTAATGTCATTTTTGTTTTTTGATTATTTGACCGCTGCTTCCATGAGTGTTGATTACAGATCTAAGCAAAATGAATTATTTGGCAACTTCAATCTATTCTCCATTTATCATGTTATTCATAGGTCCAATTGTAAGGATTTTCATTTCCATTACATTGAGGTGCAATCCATACTGAAAGCTGTGGTCTTTGACCTTCATCAATAAGTATTTTAAGTCCGCTTTGCTTCCAGCAAACAAAACTGCATCAACTGTATATTGCAGGTTGTTAATGATCCTTCTTCCTCCAATCCTGACACCAGGTACTTCTGCATATACGTCAGCTTCTCAGATTCTTTGCTCAGCATACAGATTGAATAAATATGGTAAAAGGATACAACCTTTGTGCACGTCTTTTCTGATTTTAAGCCATTCAGTATCTCCTTGTTCTGTTTACATGACTGCCACCTGTTCCCTGTACAGGTTCCTCATGAACACAGGTTAGTGTTCTATTCTTCACAATGTTGTCCATAGCTTGTCATGACACACATAGTTGAAAGTTTTTGCATAGTCAATAAACATGTGTCAGCAAGATGCAATACTAGTTGTCCTCTTTCTAAATATTTACAAAAGCATTTGCTAAGTGCAGGATTTAGATAATGTAAGGGTGCGTATTTTTAATTTCTAAGTGTGTGAGTTGTTGGTAGCTGCCTTGAGCCCAGTGCCCACTCATGGCAACCCTACACACCATGGAAGACAATGCTACCTGGCCCTGTGCTGTCTCCATGACTGGTTGAGGACTGGAGCATTGTGGTCCTGCCATATGGGCTTTCTCCTCTCCTGCTCCAAGATTCTGTTTCAGAAGCCCATTTTCCATTGCATGAAACCCCCTGACGTAGAGCCAAATCTGACTCAGGGAAACAATGTGTCTCAAAGAACTGCTCCATAGGGTTTTCATTGGTGGGTAGTTTGGAAGCAAGTTTCCAGGTCTTTCTTCCTAGTTTGTCTTAGGATGAAAGCTGCACTGAGCCTGTTCAGCATCATCATATATACAGGCTCTGCTTGAGGAGCACTGATCTAGAATGAAACCCAAGTCTTGCACATGGGAGGCAAGAACATTTCCACGAAACCACCCATGTGTGCAGATAGAGAGAGGAATTTGATGGTGAGGGGAAGTGAAAATCTAGGCTTGATGAGGAAGTAAATGTCAAGCGTCCTTGACTATTGTCATTCAATGTAGGGCAACCCTGAGGAAAGATGAGGCGTGTTTCAGGTTTTGTGCTGTTCTAATAAGCAAGCCAAACTCTTGCCCCCTCCCTTGACTTTCCTTGTGCCCTCAACGAAGCATCTGTAATCGGTGGGTTGTGGCACTTTATGCTTGTTGGATGGATCAGTCACAAAAGCACAGTTGTAGCTAGAGGTAAAATCTGTTACTTCCAAACCACCCCAAATTAATCATTTTAGCTGGAGGGAGTGAGTCTCAGGCCTCTGGGCTCCCCTTTTTGTTTTATTAGCTGCCAACAGAAAGTGCTAGAAGTAGCTGAGGAAGAAGCACAAACTGGGGGACAGGGAACGTTTTGCATATTTTAATTACTTCCGTAAACAATATACACAGCAGCAAAAACTTACCATCAGTGGCTACATCCCCAGGCAAAGGGAAGTTGCAAGAGGATGGTGGGAAATGACATTAACAATAGGTAGCTCCTCTACAGACAAAAAAACTAAAAAAAAAAAACAAAAAAAAAAAACCCAAACCCACAGCCAGCGTGTCAATTCTGATTCATGTTGCTGTTTTTGAGACTTAGTGCAGTTGAGACAGTTCCGACTCACAGTGATCCTGTATAGAGTTCCCAAGGAGTAGCTGGGGGCTTTGAACTGCTGCTGACCCTTTGATTAGCAGCCCACTGCTTATTCTACAGTGTCACACTAGAACTCCACAGAGACCCTGTATAGAGTAGCATAGTGGTTATGAATTGGGCTGCGAACCGCAAGGCCAGCAGTTCGAAACTACCAGCTGTTCCACAGAAGAAAGATGAGGCTTTCTGCTCCCGTAAAGATTTATAGCCTCGGAACCAACTCCACAGCACATAACAACAACAACATAGAGTTTTCAAGGCTGTAAATCTTTACAGGAGCAGAAAGTTTCCCTGTTCTGAGAAGTAGCTAGTGGGTCTGAACTGTCAACATCATGGTAGTTAGTAATCCAGTACTTATCCTACACTGGACGCCTTATCTTGTTTCTCTGAACTCGGTCTGAACTTCCAATTTATCTACTGACTCAGCTGCTGTGGTTAGCTATGGCAAGGACAGGGACAAAACCAGATACGGCATGTACCCGCATCTCTAAGAATTGAATGCCTGTCTTCACCCTGGGCATGAACAGTTTACCCTCAGCTACAAATGCAAAGCTTGGCAGTTCAAACCCACCCAGCGATGTTTCAGATGAAAGGGATGTTGATCTACTTACTTCTGGAAGATTACAAACAAGAACGTTTTAGGGAGCAGTTCCACTTTGTAACTCACAGGATCATCATGAGTCAGAACTGACTCCACAACAATAAGGTGTACCCAAAAAATAACACTTGGAACATGAAAAAAAGAGAACCTATGGTTCACTTGCTAGATGTATGACAGGACCACACATGAAACAAAAAATAAATAAACATAACTAGATCCACTATCACCGAGTGCATTCCAATTCATAGCAATCCTATCTAGGTTTCTGAGGCTTACAGGGGAGTCCTGGTGTGGCGCTGCATGATAAGTACTGGCTCTCAGCATCGGGTTTTCCAACTCACCTCAGAAACCCTACACAGCGTTGCTATGGGTCAGAATCAACTTGACAGCACTTAACAACCACATACATCTTACAGGAGCAGAAAGCCTCATCTCTCTCCCTCAGAGCAGCTGGTGGGCTTGAACTGCTGACTTTGCGACTAGCGGTCCAGTGCTTATCCTACAGCACCACCTGGGTTCCTTATCATGACGCAAAGCAGAAATAGAATCCTCCATCTTTATTTAAAGGTGGAGATTCACTCAGGAGAAAGATACAACTGGGTCAGATTCTCTGAGGGAGACTGTGGGTGGGTGATAAAAGCAGAGAAAACTCTCTGTGAACTGCAAAGTGATTAATCAACATAAGCTAGTATCACTACTATTTTTATACATCACAGGTTCCTAGCAACATGCAAGGAATTTCCTAAGCAATTCCAGAATAGAGTACTGATTAACCCAGACATACAGCGTCTTCTCTGACTAGGGACATCTCTAGAATTCAGGAGGGAGGCAGCCAGAGAGAAAATCTGACACCAAGGAGTGTATGGGATAGATACAAGGAGTACTAGGTTGAAAGTCTGGCCTCTGAGCTCTTGCCGCAGTTCATCCTGCATGACTTGAGCAGGTCTCAGTATTCATGTCTGTAAGGATGACACGGTTGGACTTAAGAATGGCCAAGACTCCTCTCCCCTTGAAAACTGAGACCTTTCAAAGCATCAATGTCCTATTAGAATCAGTGCATCAAGAGCAGTAACAGACACTTATTCCAAAGTCCTTCCCAATATCCCAATAACAGGGCAGCCCGACCTTCCAGGAGCCTGTGTGTGTCCATGTTTTACATGCAGGCCAAGAAGAACACACAGGGCTCCTGGTGTGCCTCATACACCTGATCCATCCTTAGGTCTCTCTGTCTGCATCTATAAAATGGGTGGGGTGACTGGAAGGATAGGATTCACTGACATTTTAGCTAGCATCTAATTCCCAAGCACTATGACTTAGTGGAAGAGGGAATGGATAGCCTCTGAATGCACCTCCCAGCCCTGTGAGAAAGCTAGAGTTCTGAGGCTCCCTAGTTCTATATGGCTTTGCTACTCCACAATTGGGTCCCAAGGTGCCTCTTGTAGTTAGGGTGTAGGCCAAGGGAAGTCTTAGATGAAAGGGCTGGCAGACCAGGCCATAATCTCGGGCCTGCAGCTGTGAGCTGTTCCTTTTCCTTTTCTAAACAAGCCCTACTTCTCGGCATCTCCTTCAAGGTCAAAAGGCAGAAGAAGGTTGCTCTAAAGATCAACCCAGGAGAAAGTCTTAAATGCTAAGCCAGCGACCTCAGTTGGGCTGTCTTTTCAAAGACATTCCTAGTCAGTAATACACATTTGTGTTTCTAAGCGCTTAGAAGGGGAGTGGAGCAAGTGGGCTTCTTGCTCCCAGGTTAATACAACGGAGATGCAGTGTCTTTCTTAGAGTCTCCTAATGAGTCCCCAAAAAGTAGAGGTATGCTATCGGCTGGGTAACCCCCAAGAGTTAAACCGTTATCTTGCTTTATGCCTCTTGGCTCCACCATATTGGACACCCAAAGAGATGCTTTGGTATTCTCAGGGTGGACTGAGAGCTGAAAGGCTTGTCGTCAGTGATCCAGGAGACAAAACAACTTACTGAGTGCTTACACTCTGCCAGCATCTAGGCTAAATGAGCTCAATGCACTGCTTCATCCAATCTCCCAATGCACCTTGGCTCTAGGTTGATTATGATCAGTATTGCACGGATTGGTGATGCAGTGGTAAAATGCTCAGTTGCTAATTGAAAGTCTGGCAGTTAGAACCCACCAGCTGCTCTAGAGAAGAAAGTCAGGGCAGCCTGCTTCTGTAAAGCTGGACAGTCTTGAACCCCTCTGGGGCCGTCTACTCAGTCCTCTAGGGTTACTGTGAGTCCGAATTGACTCAATGGCAGGGTGTTTTGTATTGGTTTTTTTTAGAGATACAGAAAGAAATAATTCATTATTATTATAGAATGAAGAATGGAAACTGCAAACTTCATATTCAATTTATTCTGATTCAGAACCAGCATTCTTAGGAACCATGATCTACTCTCCCTTCAAGTTGAAGGAAGGAACACTGGTTAAGGTGTTTTAAGGCCTGTATGTTGATGGGTTCAACATAGAGGATTTTGGAAGATGTGATAGAAATCCTAGTATGTGATTTCTACAGATGTGCTTTATGTAAAAGCTGACAGAAGCATTTTACTCAGAAATACCAACATCAGTAGATGAGATTAAGAAAGATGGTACCTTCCATCAATCCAGAGAGTATTCATAAAAATGGCACCAGGAAACATCCTGTATTCCTCAGAGGCTGGAAAAAGGGCTCCTTAGCTGCTTCCTCTCAAAATGGCCACCTGACTCCAGGAAATGGCACGGGTTACTTCAGGCCCAGACTGCTGTGCTCCTGAGGTAAAGGCCTCCAAGATGGAGGAGAGGTTCTATGACTGAGCGTCTAGTTCCCAGACAGTCTGCTCCACTGTTGTTGCATCTTTTGTCATAACTTTCTAAACACATTAGTCGTCATTGTTTGAAAATCTACTTTCCATTAATGTCTCTTTCTCTCAGATCATTGTCTCAGGCAGAAAAGGAGAGGAGCAGAGTGGTCATAGAAAGAAGACTGACTGAAAATGAGACAAACGGAGACTGAGGAAACCATGTATGTTGTGCCTGGTGACATTACTTGGGTCCTAGAATGGAGTTTTATCAGAAATCAATCAGCCCTAAACCTGGAATTTTATTATTGTTTTTGTTCATTATTATTATGACAATAAATTGCTTTTTGCTGAAAGTACATTAGGTGAGGCTTTCTTCCCTTTGAGCCTGGAAGAATGTCAACCTATGACTGGAAAATCCAACTCTCAAGTTAGTTTTTATTTCTAGGGATAAAATGTCTACTTCTATAAATGAACCTAAGAAGAAGAACTCACCGAGAGCCCAGAAACCAGTCTGCCAAGCTAGGACAGACCTATAATAGCCCTTCTCTGTTCCCTTTGTTCTTCCCTGCTTTCATGGTGACACCCACAGTCCAGAGATATGGCATTCATAAAGTATTTCAAGGTACAGTTTATGGAGTGTGGCTCTGAGACCGGCATCTGATCTGAGAGCTTTCCTTGTGTGGCTGCATCTGTGCAGGCACTTTAACCAGATGCATTTAGCTAGAGGTCACATCAGACAAATGCTCTCCATTAGAGTTAGCCATAAGTGGAAGGATGGAAGAAGGAAGCAAAACTCAGAGGAAGTAGGTAATGTTCTGCAGACCTGGGTATAGGAGACCTGGGTATAATATCCCCATCAGCATCCTCAGACAGGAGGTCATGCCACAGTTCTTCCAGAAATAATGGATTTCTCATGAGTTATCTGTCCCACAAGCATTGTGGGCCACAAATGGACTTGACCAACTTTAAAGATCAGACTCAAAACAAAGAGTGTCTATAGAAGTCCATCATGAAGACTAGGGCACATTTCCTTTTGAATAATGCTGGGTGGCACACCAGAAAGATTCCCTTCCCTTCTGTGCCATCTCCCCTTTGACTCCTCATAACTCCTTTACGCAAAGATCTGAGCTCCCACTCTGTTCCAGGCAACTTTTATCATCCTATTATTGGGGCTCCCTCTGCTCTGAGAGATTCTGTTCTTCAGATCATCAGAGAGCCAAGTGCTAAGGGAACTAGGAGTTCAAAGATGAGTTACTATTTAATGGGTAGAGTTCCTATCTCTGGATAAATCTCCAGGTGAGAACCTAGAGGACTGACCCTGACAACACAACTTCAAAGGGCACAAGTTACTGTGTAATTAAGAGACAACTAACACAGGAGAATGTATTGGATTTCCTCAAAATGCTCATCTTAACTACCTTAAATTGCAAGACTTGGGATAACAAAAAGAAAGTGGAACTCACATTCCACAATTTCAGTTTGTTGATGTTTGACTCCATCAAAGTCCCAGTGCATTCTCCAGAACTGTGGATAAAGTAGGCAATGCCATGGAAACCAAGCCCATCCCACGACCTCAACAATGGCTGGAGCATACTAATATGCAGAGAGCAGTAAGAAGAGTATGTCTGGAGCTCTCCATATGTTTTGGGCATGCAAAGGGTCTGGTGTGTATTCTCAGGCTCCTTAGAAAACCTAGGTTTGTTTGGCTGGAGAAATACTCCTGAGCTCCCATCATTCTGCTAAAAAGGGTGTGTCTATAATCTGGTCTCTAAGCCAGTTCCTAAACTAAGACACGCTTGTGACTATGCACCCTCATAGACTTGTGTCTTAAGGCCTGGACATTGTCTTAGCTGCAACTGAACCATTCCTAGAATTAAGATACACCCTGTATGTGTGGGTGGCATGGCGTATCTTGTCCAACCAGAAAAAGACGTAATAGCCTTCTCAACTTGACATATAAGCAGACATTTCTAATCTTTATCCCTATTCCTAAATGGAACACCACAGCACACAGACATGAGGAATCGAAAAGGCAGCTGATGTTGAGATAGGTCATCTTTTAGAGGAAAATGTAGCTTGCTTTTTTTTTTGCCAGGAAAGGACCCCAGAGGAATAAGACAGAGTCGAGAATCCTAGGGAGGGAGACAAATGATGCCCTTTACACATTACACTTGAGTACCAAGGTGAAGATAGGAAACCAGACAACCAGAGGAAGCAGTAATGAATGAAGAATTGATGAAGAAGCCAGAATCCAACGGTTGGAAAAACCCCAGTGAGGGAGGTCGAAGTGCCAGAATGAGATTGCTAGGTGATTACCATTCGATGATGGAGAAAACCTTGCTAAATGACAGAGCAATAACTTCTCTCTACCTACACATCACATGTGGTGAAACGAAAAGAGACAATGCTTTGAAGTGCATTGAGATGTCTGGATAACTACGTTAAAGAAGAGCAAGGAAACAACAGCATCATGGGTAGAAACATGCTACCTGAACAACAGAGGAAAACTGGAGGGAGTTATTGATAGCGCAAAATAAGTCTCCATATTGCTCTGGTAGCTTCAGTTTTCATAGCGGGTCTCTCTTGTGCAAGGCTCTTAGTAAAGATGTGCTTTGCTTGCCATATAACCTTTCTGAGGCCCACCTTTGCATAAAGCAAACGCTATCTAAATTTTTTTCTGAGGATACATTAATGTGAAGCACAAATAAATGCAAGCTTATAGAGTGATATTGATGCTAAGTATAGCCACAATATCTGAGAAGGGTCCACAAACATCCTGCTTCTTGTTAATAGCTGTCTCAAGACTAGATGAAGTCAGTCTGGGGAGCTCATTCACAAAGGCAGACATAAAATGTGGGATTGTTTTCAAACTCAGTTCTTCATTCAGACCCCGGTCAAAACAACCTTCATCCAGTCCCCCAGTTCTACATGCATTGTCCCCACCCTTGTTATCTATACACCGAGACCGTGCACCATCCAACGTGTGTGAAATTCGGGAACACGGACACACTGAAGTCAGGCTTCAGCTTCCTGCCAAGGGAAGATGGCACACCTTCATGCTCAGACAATTCCCCATGCCTCTCCCCATTCCCAGTGACCCCACACATCCCATGGAGAATAGAGGTTGCTGCACCTTCATGCACAGTCATTAAGACATTGACAGTCATCCCAACACATGTACAGCCATGCAAACCAGCCCATACACAGTAACTTGTGGTACCCAGTGAGCCCTACCTCTCTGTTCTGACTCCGTTGGCTTGGTATTACCTATGAGACTAACTGATAGAGGCGGATTTCAGACTTAGTTAGTTCAGCTTGAGTTTGAATCCTTGCTCTAGTTTTAGATCTATTTTTAAGTTAACTATTTTCTAGTTCTACGTACAGCCAGAACGCTCCTTGGAAGTGAGGCTGGTCAGACTTCCTCTCACATGCTTTGGACAAGTCATCAGGAGGGTTCGGTCTCTGCAGAAGACCATGATGCTTGGTAAAGTCAAGTACCAGTGAAAAAGAGGAAGACCTTCAAAGAGATGGATTACCACAGAGACCACAACAATGGGTGTAAACACAGGAATACTTATGAGAACTGCACAAGACTGGGAAGGGTTCTGTTCTGCTGCACATAAGGTCACCATGAGTCACAACCAACTCAATGGCACCTAACAACAACATGTTGAAATCTCAGTGTCTTCATCCTTAGGGAGGGGCTGTCATATCTTCTTTATGGAGACAATGCACAGACAAACCCACTGCCATGGATTACATTCTGACTCATACTGACTTTGTTTCTATAACTGTAAATCTTTCTGGGAGCAGAAAGCCTCATCTTTCTCCTGTGGAGTCATTAGTGGGTTCAAACTGCTGAAGTTGTGGTCAGCAGTCCAGTGCTCATCCTACAGAGCCACCAGCATTCCTTTCTTTATGGGGACAGTGTGTATTAAATAAATGAACTTCTCAAAGTCTCAAAGATAAGTCCCAGAATATCGTAGGTACTCAGCAAGGACATGAGATGGAAGGAGAAAAGGTCTCAAGATAGTCGAAGTGGTCAGTGCAAGTCAGAGACTAGAGAATGCTCTAAAAAGAAGCCTCCCCAAATGGACAAATCCACAGCTTAATTTCCTTTCTGAAGCTTTCTCAGTTATGTCACTAAGATGAAACTTGTGCAAACCATCATGCAAACAAGAGCCTGAGGCCTCCTACACACACGCATAATCACATACATACAAATCACCACCACCATCAACACTGCCACACTTCATCTTCTCCTCTTTGCTTTAGATTTCTTCTTAGGACCTATTACTCTCAAAGATACTATATAGTTTACTTTACTTTTGGTTTTCTTTATGAAGGATGAGGATTTGGGTCTGTTTCATTGATCATTGCATTTCTGGCATAGGTGATGAAAATGATTAAGCACTCTTGTCAGCTAACTACAGGTTGGTGGTTCAAACCCACCGAGAGTCACCTTAGAAGGCCCGAAGATTTGCTTCTGAAAGGCCATATTCCTGGGACCCTATGGAGCACTTTGAAGCACATGGGTTTGCCATGAGTAGAAATTGATTTGATGGCAACTGAGGAAAAAGGTCCCTAACAACTCGAGTAGTTCTCAATACATGGATAAAGTGATGGCACTTAATCAGTTTATCAGCGAAGGTGCCAGTTTATGCCTGCGGTCCCTATTGTATTATCTTCTTTCATTCTCAGAACTGTCCAAATAGACACAATCAAATATACACGGTAGATTAATAATATATATTTGTTGGATTTAATCAATTTATTTGACTAAGTCAATACTTAAATGGAACTCATAAACTCCTGAAACCAAGATTTTGACAATGTCAGCAGTTCAACCTTATACAAGGTCCTTATGAATCAGAATTGACTCAATAGCACTTAACAACAGTAACAACATAGTGAAATACAAAGGGTGTTTTAAAAGCATGAGAAGAATTGACTAATCTTAATAAAACATTTACTTATGAAGATCAAAGAGCACAGCCTTCGATATGGATCACATCTCAATGTCAAGAAAACAAAAATCCTCACCACTGGACCAATAAACAACATTCTTATCAATGGAGAAAAGATTGAAGTTGTCAAGGACTTCATTCTTCTTGGATCAACTATCAACACTCACGGAAGTAGCAGTCAAGAGATCAGACGACGTATTGCATTGGGCAAATCTGTTGCACAGGAACTTTTTAAAGTGTTGAAGAACAGAGATGTCAGCTTGAGAACTAGGGTGCGCCTGACCCAGGCCATTATGTTTTCAATAGCCTCATATGGATGCGAAAGCTGGACAGTGAATAAGGAAGATCGTAGAAGAATTGATGCCTTTGAGTTGTGGTGTTGGAGGAGAATACTGAAAGTGCCATGGACTGCCAAAAGAACCAATAGATCTGTTTTGGAAGAAGTGCAGCCAGAATTCTCCTTGGAGGCCAGGATGGCTAAACTTCGTCTCTCCTACTTTGGACATATTGTCCGGAGGAAACAATCGCTGGAGAAGGATGTCATGCTGGGTAGGGTGGAGGGTCAGAGAAAAAGAGGAAGACCCCCAATGAGATGGATCAGCCAGGTGGCATCATTGATGGACTCAAGTGTGGCAACGGTAGTGATGTTGGCCCAGGATCGAGCATTGTTTTGTTCTGCTGTACATGGGGTCGCTATGAGTCGGTTCCGACTCGATGGCACCTGACAACAACAACAACAAATAAAGGTTCTGCTTTCAAAATCGTCACTAGCCTGGCAAGCAGGCTCCTTTGGATATAATCAAATTGTGCACAGACAGTTTTAAGTGTCTTTGAGTCATTTCCAACTCATAGGGACTCACAGGAGCGGCTGGTAGGTTTGAACTGCCCACCTTGCAGTTAGCAGTCCAATACATATTCTACAGCACCACACCAGGACTCCACACAGGTGTTATTGTTGTTGTTGTTGTTAAGTGCCATCAAGTCGGCTCTGACCCATAGCGACCCTGGATAGGGTTTCCAAGGAGCGGCTGGTGAGCTTGAACTACCAACCTTGCAGTTCAAATGGCTTTGCAGTCTGGCGCATTAACCCACAGTGCCAAACCAGGATCCTCCACACAGGTATTAGCACTGAAAAATCCTAAATTAGGGTGTTGTTATTGGTAACAGTGTCAAGACAAGATATCTATAAAAACCATGAACCTAAAAGAATCTGGGAGACTGTGCTTAATTTGCTTCCTTAATCAAATCACAAGAGGAATGAATCCAATTGTAAAAGCATTTCAGAGCACTTGTCCATCAGCTGGAAGCATCAGGATGATCTCATGTACTAGAAATCAGGAGTTTCTCCCTTCAGAATGAACTCAACTGTAGCAGGTTTGGGCAGTGTTTGGACTCTACATCTGACCTGTAAGAGAAACATCTTAAGATGGCGAGCGGGACTTTGGCTTCCTAGTCTGCGTTGGAAATTTAAGGCTGGATAGGCAAATTCTCTGCATTTCCAAGACATTCATCCCCCAAAGAGAAAAAGAAAATATCCCTAGGCAAAGAGTCATGCCTTTAGGAAGGAAGCCATCCATCCAATTCAGTTGGACTCTTAAGGAAAGACAGGTGGGACTTTCCCTACCTCTGCATCTGCAGCACGCCCCCTCCTTGCCAGAATGTCAAAGAACCTAAAATGGGTAGGGGGGGACAGTAAGGAGTGCCTCCAAATATTAAGTCTATGACTCATAAATGCTCAGAACACCCAGTGTTTTCGACAAAGCTCAATATGAAGTTAATGGACAGACCTCTGCTTCCTCTAATCCTTTAGTCTCTGAGGCACTCTTGGTTTCTCAAAGGGAGTCTCCTTTGGAATGTAGGAACCGCAAACTAAAGATCAGACCTCCTGAAACGCAAGAAAGCAGCGAAACCATCGTTCATGCAGAGCCTCCAGCCAACCACACACGCAGGCCTGGACATGTCTTCGGCAGCCACATTAACTCTGACAGCCCTCCCAGCTGAGCACCTAATTCCAGCAGACCACGCCCCCCAGCCCTCTCCCCGCCACCATGCTGCACCCCCATGAGACATCCCAAGCATATCAACGGCTTTGGCCAGATACTTCCACGGCAGTTGCATAATGCCACTATGGTAGAAGACAGAGAAAGGGAGGTTAGAGGCAACCTCCTGACCCATGGAAGGTCCTCTCCAAAGCCTGAAAGCTGTCAGTCTGTGTATGGATGACCCTACCCAGCCCCCTGACCCCCCAGATAAAATCCAGACTCACTGTGGAAGCTGCTGCTGCTGCTAGCCTCGGCCGCTGCCACGACACGCTGAATGAGCCCTTCAGGCATGCCCCTTCCTGACAGTGAATGGGAGGAGAGAGCAGGGGAGGGAAAGAGAGAAGAACAGGGATGAGGGGAGAGGAGGAAGCATGGAAGGGTGACAGATGGGAGGAGAAGGGAAGTGGGTGTATCTTTAACTGAATAGTATGTTTTGTCTAACCACAGCATCCAAACATCTCTCACACCACTAGTTGGAAGCCTGATCATAGCAACCCACTTCCAAAACCCTCACTCACAAGTCCACTCACAGATTGGCAGACGCCGTATGACCACTCCCACTATACAACACCTAGCTGTCTTCCTTTAGAGACACCAAGGTTCCCCTGGCTTTCCTCCAGAGACTCTGTCCCACGTGTGACAGAACGCATCTCCCAGCCACCTAACCACAGATTTTACCTAGTATTTTCAACCCTTTAATCCAAAGAAATAGCACATTCACAAAAGCTTCTTAGGGAATCTTAGCCCACACCACCACTACTACCTTAGTGCTTCACAACTCTTCTGGCCCACCTCTCTTACATGGAGAGGACAGCTGTTAACTGGATGCAGTCTGCATGGAACCAGATGTTCTTCCTCCTTGCCGTCATCAGAGTCGGCATTCACAGTTCCCATTATGGCTCAGGAAAAGTCCACTTCCCTTGAAGGCCTCTTTGAGAGACCAGAGAAGGTGGTGTGAGAGGCTGTGCTAAGGAGGGACTCTCAGTAACTTAGCACTGGTATCTCTCAAGCACCTCCTGAGTCAAGAGCTGTGGACAAAAGTCACAGCCCACCCCTCTTCCAGGGAACCAGAGACCAAGAGGAAGCACAGGGAATGATCCAAAGGCAGCTCATCATGTGTGCTGACCAATATGGTGACAGCGACAGACCATCCAATGGAGACAAGGACATGGGGTTCGCTGAGGTTGGATGGCAGTGAGGAACAATGAGAGAATGAGCCAAGAGGGGCATGGGAGCGAAAAAGATAGATGGAGAGCTGGCAAGAGAAGGCCTTGCCCTAAGGTGGCTATGAACAAGTGTTGTTGAGGGCTAAGGAACCGATAGACTGTGATAGGAATGAAGAAGTTTATTGTGGGAGGTACAGGAAGAGGGAATGTTTGAGGATCCTCTAGGCCAAGATGAGAATCTTACAATTTTGAGAAATGAGTATTCACTCCAGGCTCTTAAACAAAGAGGAGAAATGATGAGAAGTCTGAAAAGTTTGGCTGGGATGACCTTGAGCTGAGATTTTGTCAGTTGATCCAACAGCCTGAAGTGTGTGTACTGAGCCAGGTGTTGGTCTGATCAGCTGTACCAAGATGAGGGTTTTATAATTTTGAAAAATGTGTATTCACTCAAGGCTCTTAAACAAGGAGGAGAAATGTTAAGAAGTTTGAGGAGTTTGGCTGGGATGACCTTGAGCTGAGATTTTGTCAGCTGATCTAACAGTCTGAAGTGTGTGTGCTGAACCAGGTGTTGGTCTGATCAAGTGTGGACTAGGGTAGTTGATACTAACATGCCGACAAACACAGGAAACGGGTGTCTTAAAGAAATACATCACCAGATCTGATGGGATCTAGGACCCCCCGCCCGGAACAGATTGGTGTGGATCGCTTGTTTGAGAAGGAGGAGGCAGTATGGTAAGTTTTATTTCCTACATGCCACATTTCAATTGCCAACGAACTCTCCAGGGCAGGCTTACAGATTAAGCAATCAAAGGGAGAAGAGGTAGAAGCTAAAAATGTAAATTGAAACAGCTTCTGCATAAAAGCAAAAAGTGGTTATAACCATGTGAGTGTGTGAGGTTTTCCAAGTAGATGTCTGAAACAGCGGCACCTGAACTTTAAAGGCAAGGAAGAAGAGAAATCAATGAATACGGTAAAGAATGGCCAGAAAGGAGGGTAAATTGGGAGGCAAGACATTGCTAAACAATGAACCAGAATAGTAAGCAGTGAATGGGCCACGTGAGAGGAATCTGGCACTTATTAATGACGTCATTGAGCAGATAATTCAAAACTGAATTATACTTGAGGAAAGACATTGGACTTCAGTCACCATGAGATAATTAGTGATTCCCTAAGTGCAAATCCAATGAAGTGATAAGATCAGAAGTCTAGAGATTAAGAAAGAAGATGAAAACTAACAGGGTCCGTAGTGAAGGAGAAATACGAAAGCTGGAAAAGGCAGAAAGGTCAAGTGAAGGGATTTTTCTTTAGGGTTGAAGAGATTATGAATTTTTAGAATAGAAAGGAGGGAGAAAGGCTTTAAGATATCAAAGTGAGACAAACATAGTCCCAGAGAGAGGTCACAGTGACAGGACAGGTGGCAGATGATGAGGGGAAGAGAATGATTATGGCCTAACATTTCATAGCATCATAGTATATGTGTGTGTGTGTGTATATATATATATATCTTTCATAGTATAGAAATCTAAACTTGACCCAGTTCCTTGCACATAGACAATAATGACCCCTTAGATTACTATACTACTTTGTACTTGTCCAAGCTATTACAGTTAACCCCTAGAATCACAACTGAAAAATAGTAAAACTTTGAGGTAATCTACAGCAACCTCATGTACAAAGCATCTGTCTCGAACATTTGAATATCTGGATTTTCTAGAAAACCACACAGACTAAGAAATCTACTCTCTTCCAAGGTAAAACATTCTACCTGCACACAATGTGATTGTTCAGTGCTACCAACTCGGTTCTGACTGATAGTGATCCAGTGTAGGGTTTCCAAGGAGTGATTGGTGGGTTTGAACTGCAAACCTGGTGGTTAGTCCGTCTTACCTTACAGTGCCACAACAGAACATTGACTGCCTCTGGCACTGTGCTTCACCACGCTAGAGTTTGAAATGCACCTAGAGGCCTCTGTTCTTGCCACCCCGTGACTTAGGGAAGTGCAGCAGCCTGTTTGCCAGTGACAGTGACAGAGAACAAGCCCTTCGAGCCTCGCTACTGAAACCTGGTTTTATGATTTCTGACTGTCCCAAACTTCAGTGTCTTGGAGCACCATCCTAGATCAACCTATTCACCAAAAAGAGCACCACCTCTCTGCTTATTTCATACAATATACATTTATGGAATGCCTACCATACAGTAGGTATGATGTTTGTGTTTGGTAGGAGGACAGTGATTGGTTAAATAAAGCACGGATATTGTTTATGGAAATACGAAGCTACTATGAACTCATATGTGTCAGCAGATATCCTTGAGAATGGAGTTTTACAATAAATATATTTTAAAAACCACTTCCTGAAACACAGAAGTTTCAGGGCAACATTTCTAACCTCCAGCAACCACCTCTCCTGCCTCTAGCATGTATTCCTCACTGTAGGGTTTCACTGAATCTCGGCTACATTCTTGAGACTACACTTAGGTCAGATCCCCCTGCTGCTGCCTGCTTTATTATGACACGGTAACTCCAAAACTCCTTCCTCGATATGATGGTTCGATCTTAGTCACCCAACTGTTTGCTTTCTTTTTCTGGAACATCTTGCTACAGAATCCTATTAGAGGGGAAAAAAAAGCTGGCACTAACTTATTATAAGTTCATGCTCCTAACTCTAAACTATACCTAGCCTCATGGAGACAGTATTAGTGTGGCACACTACTAACAAATTCTGCTCACAAAAGTCCTCACTGCTCAGTAAAAAAAAATAAAAAAAAAACCTTATTGAATTATGCATCAGAATACTGATCTATTTCTCTAAGCCTTAGTTTACTTATCTGTAAATGAGAAAATAATGCCTTCTCAGTTGACCTCACTTTCATTTTACAATGATATTTACTGGACCTAGCGATGGAAGACCAAGACTCTTGTCTCGACTCGTCTGTTAATCATATGTGTGAACTTGAGAAATGCTTGTGCTCCCCACTAGAATTCAGAGTCCTCAGACATCCCTAAATGGGTTTGACAAGATAACCTCCAGGTTCATTTCTAGCCTAAATTTCATGAGTTGATCAACCACATGACTTATCCATATTTTAGCCAGACATTAACTAAGGGCTCTCATAAAATATTCATGAACCAAGGAGGCTAATGTATTTAGGGAAGGAGTTCAGTTGGGTGGAATCAGAACCACAGGACTGGAACTAGAACTGTAGGAATAAACCCAAGTCTTAACTTCACATGCACACACAAAAAACAAACTCAAGTTTTAATGTTCCAAGGGAAAAGAAAAGTGCTTAAAGATGCTAACGGCATATTAATGAAAAGTTATAGTTGGAACACAGCTGAAAGGGAGAGAGATGCATCTGGACCCTTAATTTTGGCAGATGAATTGGGATCAACCAAAATGAATAGGACGTACAAGGCATGTTTGCTATATAAAAGTCCTGTACTTAAGTGAAGAGACAGGGAAAGGTCAGTTGATAATTGAGATATTAGCCCCATCTATGTGAACTTAAGACAATAAACCTAAAATCAACTCAGCAACCAGGCTTCTGAGTCAACTATGGTAATGCCCCTTCTGTACATGATTCTTCAACAAGGAATCATTCAATAAATTCACACCTTATTAGATTTGCCTACTTGTGAGAAGCCAATTGTTGTTGTTTTTATTGTTGTTAAGTGCCGCTGAGTCAGTTCTGACTCATAACGACCCTGTATAGGAGCGGCTGGTGAGCTTGAACCACCAACCTTTCCATGCAAACCGACCTTGCAGCCCAACGCATTAACCCACAGTGCCACACGAGGAGTCCATGAGAAGCCAATGTTGCAGTTGTTATTAAGTATCATCAACTTGGTACCGACTCATAGCCGCCCTGTCTAGGGCTTCCAAGGAGTGGCTGGTAAAATTGAACCACTGACCTTGCAGTTCAAACTGACATTTCGGTCCAGCGCATTAATCCACAGCGCCACACCAAAAAGCATTCCAAAAGGGGTGCAGAAGCAGTCCTGAGTGGAAAGCATCGATCTAGATGGCATATGTCCCGACTGAAATCACATGGCACAGGGACTACAATCCCTCTTCCTACACTCACGGCAGACATCAACAATTGGTCATCACACGAGTTTCCCTTAAACCTAGATGCAGCCCAAATTCTCCTCATCATGCTACTCCAGGAAACCCCAGTCAGAACTGGGACCTAATGTAAAGGCTGCTTGCCCTTCCTACACTGGGCAATACTTGGTATGTTGTTGCTGTTGTTGTTGTTAAGTGCTGTTGAGTCAGTTCCAACTCATGGGGACCCAGTATAAGGTTTCTGAGGAGCAACTGGTAGATTTGAACCTCTGATCTTACAGTTGAAATTGACCTTGCACTCTAATGCTTATCCTGCAGTGTCGCACCAGAACTCCAATATTTGGTATTGTGTTGTGACAATTAAATGTACAAACAGCTAAAGAAGTCATCTTTTAGATATGAAAGCAATTCTGTGATATAGAAAGTGTTCGTGGTGGTGATGGTGTGCCGTGGAGTCAGTTCCGAATCATAGCAACCCTGTACAGGGTTTCCGAGGTTGTACATCTTCACGGGAGCAGAAAGTTTCATCTTTCTCCCAAGGAGCGACTGGTAGATTTGAACTACTGACCTTGCACTTAGCAACCCAGCACGTAATTTACTACACTAACAGGGTTCCTTATAGAAAATGTTGTTATTGTTAGGTGCCATGGGTTAATTCTGCTGCTATGGGTCAGTTCTTGAAAACCCTGTGTAGGGTTTTCCAAGAAGAGACTGGTGAGTTTGAACCATCAATTATGCAGTTCAAACTGACCTTGCAGTCTAGTGCTTACCCTATAGCATCACACCAGGACTTCTGTAGCACCCGGTATTCCCAGGCTTTCTCCTAACCAAGTACTAACCAGTTCTGACCCTGCTTAGCTTCTGATAGCAAACAATACGGAGTGCCTTCAGGATGGTATGGCCTCAGAAAACAGTGTTCTTGTTACATGCCATCGAGTTGGTTCCAACTCATAGGGACCCTGTGTAAGCATTCCAAGGAGCAGCTGGTGAGCTTAAATAGCTGACTTTGTGGTTTGAAGTCCAGTGCTGACCCTACAGCGCCACACCAGGATTTAGGAACTATAAAAAAGTGACTTCCAAACGTTTCAAAATAAGAAAATAAGATTAAGCTCTTTAAGATCACCACCATAAAAGAGATGAGAACATGGATGTATATTTAAAGTTGTTTGAAAACAGCCTGAATGATTCCCAGGCCATCACGGGTTGACATGTATGAAGAAAACATGTCTTACAGAAAGGACATTGACTGGTCCTAGAGACCCGGAAAGAGGGGCAGTTATACAAGAGAATGGTGGTGAGATTCATTTCATCTTGGCTTTGGACAGAGAAAAGAGGTGAGTTTGTGCAAAAGACCTGGAGTATTTGGTCCTGCTGGCAAGTCAGAAATTCTCTGCTGAGATGAACACATCAGTCTTAGCTGGATGCTGTATGTCTTATTATCTACTACCGGTCGTAGGGAACAGCCGAAAATGGGTGACTTTAACAGACATTTGTTTCCTCCCTGTTTAGGAGGCTTGGTGTGCCAGCTCTAGGGGAAGACATTGTCTCTCTGTGGGCTCTCATTGTCTCTCTGTGGGCTTCTTGAAGATCTTCAAGTGTCTTGTACCTTTCCCCATTTTGGCTTCTTTCGCTTGCTTGTTGAATTGCTTTCATAGCTGAAGAGAAATGGATTCACGACACATCCTATCCTCACCCTGTCTCATTAATGTAGCAAAGACAACCCCGTCCCCAATGGGATTGAAACCACAGGGTTTATAACACATGTCTTTGGGGGATGCAATTCAATCCATACCACCATCAGTCATTGGATTCCTCTGACTTTCTCGCTCTGGCTTCTTGCTCTTTAAACAAACTTCTCATTGTGACGAGACTTTCCACATCGGCTCAGTGGGAGTGAATGTTTTGATCATATAGCCTTAAATAAGCTAGTCCCCTGTGTGCGCTAATAAATTGTCCTTCTGGTGCTAACTCCAGTCTCATGAGAATTAATTATTGTTAGACATTCTATCAGGCCTCTTCACAACGAGCAGATGTTAGGGTCATTGGTAGGAATCAGATGCTGTTGGCCTTCCCATTGTATCATCCAGATGTGTTTACCCCGAGCCCTCTGTATTGATTACTGGTGCCAGCAAGTGGAGACCCATGAAGATTTACTTAATATTGCAAAGGCCAGTGGAGGTATTAGTCTTTACCCATTAAAAACATCCATTATGGTATTGTTGTGAAGCACCATTGAGTTGGTTCCAACTCATAACGACCCTGTGTATGAGCTTCTGAGGAGCAGCTGGTGGGTTTGAATCACTGACCTTGTGGTTCTAACCGACCTTGTAGTACAATGCTCATATTTTTAAAATTAACTTATTTTTATATAGCACTTTCTCGTTCTGCTGTGTATAAGGTTGCTATGAGTCAGTACCAACTTGATGGCACCTAACAACAACAACAATGTGAAAATCACTGTGCTAAAATGGAATGGGTTCCCCAGACTTCAGGGAAACTAATTCTGCAGAGAGGCTTAGGACAAATAGGTACCCAAAAGATACAAGGGCATGAAACAATAAATCTTGATTGTTTATTGTTTCAGTGAGTTGGGGGCTGGATAAGCCAACAACCAACTTTACAAACAAACAGGTCCCCAACTAAAAGGTCAGGGAGTTGGGGGTTGGGTAAGCAAACAACTAAGTTCAAGAACAAACAGGTCCCCAACTAAAAGGTCTCACCTGATCATGAAGGATGGAGAAGAGAACACAGTGGAGGAGAGGTAGCCAAAGTTGTGGTGATTGACAGAGAGAAAGAAAGGACCTACAGACCACCACTGCCAATCAACCAACCTTAGGATCTCAATGAACTTCCTTTCTTATAGAGCACACAGAGAAAAAGGTAGCAATGGTCTTAGCAGTTGTTGTTGTTGTTGTTGTTGTTGTTAGGTGCCATTGAGTTGGTACTGACCCATAGCGACTTTATGCACAGCAGCAGAACGAAACATTGCCGATCCTGGGCCAACCTCACTATTGTTGCTAAGCTTGAGTCCATCAATGCTTCCACTTGGCCAATTCATCTCATTGGTGGGGTCTACATCTTTTTCTCCGACCCTTTACCTTACCAAACATGATATCCTTCTCCAGTGACTGCTCCCTCCTGACAATATGTCCAACGTATGAGAGACGAAGTTTGGCCATCCTGGCCTCTAAGGAGTACTCTGGCTGCACTTCTTCCAAAACAGATCTATTGGTTCTTTTGGCAGCCCATGGCACTTTCAATATTCTCCTCCAACACCATAACTCAAAAGCATCAATTCTTCTACGGTCTTCCTTATTCACTGTCCAGCTTTCGCATGCATATAAGGTTATTGAAAACACCATGGCTGGGGTCAGGCACACCTTAGTCCTTAAGCTGACATCTTTGCTGTTCAACACTTGAAAAAGGTCTTGTGCAGCAGATTTGCCTAATACAATATGTTGTTTGATCTCTTGACTGCTGCTTCTGTGAATATTGATAGTTGATCCAAGAAGAATGAAGTCCTTGACAGGGGTGGTGATAAAACCAAACACCAAAGCCCACAGTTTACAAAGCATTTGCATATGTATTCTGCCATTGTTGTTCCAACCATTGAGTTGGTTCCAACTCATAGAGACCCTGTATAGGATTTCCAAAGTTGTAAATCTTTGTGGAGCAGAAAGCCTCATCTTTTTCCCTGGGAGCGGGTGGTGGGCTCACACTACAGATCTTGTGGCTCAAAGTCCAGTGCCTATCCTACACCTTCCATTATCTATAGCTGTTATTAGTGATGGCTGTGTACCTCAAGTCAGTTCCAACTCACAGGAACCCTGTGTCAGGTTTCTGAGGAGCAGAAAGTTTCATCTTTCCCCCACAGAGCAACTGGTGCATTCGAACTTCTGACCTTCGAACATGGTGCGTTCGAACATGCAGCCACTATGATACCAAAGTTGTTGTTGTTAAGTGCCTTTGAGTCTTTTCCCATCCATAATGACCCTGTACAGGGTTTCCGGGGAGCAGCTGGTGAATTTGAGCCATGACCTTGAGGTTCAAACCAACTCCGCAGTCCAGCGCAGTGCTACACCAGGAGTAATTTCATACTGGCAAAATCTCTTCTTTGTATTGACTAGAAATGCTTTCTCTTACTTTCTGAATTTCCAACAGACCGACACAAATGTTTAAACCAGTTCTTGTGTAATGAGCATTATGGTGGTGTTTTTAAACTCCTTAGGACTCCTGGTGTGGCACTGTGAGTTAATGCGTTGGACTGCAATGTTGGTTTGAACCACAAGGTCAGCAGTTTAAGCTCCTCAGTCACACCTCAGAAACACTATGTAGGGTCGCTATGGGTGGGAACCAACTGGACAGCACTTAACAACACCAACAACAATCCTGTTAAGGAGTCCTGATGTGGTGTTGTCGGATAAGCACTCAACCACAAAGTCTGTTTGAACTCCAAGGTCAGCGGTTCAAACTCACCAGCTGCTCCTCGGCAACCCTATGCAGGGTCACTATGACTCAGAAGCAACTCCATGACACTTAACAATATGAACAAATCCTCTTAGGTAGTCTCCTTTCCCCTTAAATTTAATATCCCTCACCAAACACCCATCATAGGAAACACCTTAGTTTGTTACTTTAAAGTAGTTAAAATGTCTTATATATAATTTCTACCTTATTCACTTTCATAGAATAATAATAGCCATCTATTCAGTGCCTAATAAGTACCAGGCAATTTGCATACATTATCTCATTTAATCTGCACAAAAGAAGAAAATTTTCTTCTTTTTTACAGATGAGGAATCTAAGGCTCAGATAATTTAAGTAACTGTCCTAGGGCTCCACAGCTAGGAAACAGAAGATCCGGGATTCCCAGATCACCTCTTGAGGACACACGCTCCAAAAGGCAGCTTCAACCCTGCTTACCTTCTCTGGGGCTCCACCTCTCCACCCCTCCAGCTTTTCCTGTGAGATTAGCCTGGGACAAGAAAAACCAGAGGTATATACACTCTGCTTTACAAATTTCAATGCAGGATGTTGTAGTGACCCAGCCCTCTGCTTCTTCCACCTCCTCTAGTTAAGTTACTAGAAGATCAGAAAGTCTCCAGCTTTGAGGATTATGAAAGAAATACAATTCCCTACCAGGGGGCAGTCAAGGGAACACAATGTTCTCTTTACATGCAAATATCTTAATTACAGCTGGTAAAGAAGATATTTGTATGGAAATTTATGTATCTTTATATGTTATATATTCAGCTTGCCTTTCAGAAGGAAAGGAAAAAAAAAAAAAAAAAAGCCTTTTACACTTTAGGGACCCAACAGGGTCCATTTGAATCCATCCCCCAGTCAGGTCTAAAGACTGGATTCACAACCTACAGGGCTAGAAAGAACACCCAAGCTGTATCACCTCCTGGCACTGCCACGTTCTCTGCTTTCTGAGGACTGGCTCTAACACATACATGTCTGCACTCTGAGATTTCCTGATGGGACATCTTTCCTATATTTTCCCTAACATCCCTCCTCATGGAGATAAGGCTGAAAACTACAACAACCATCCCATGCCTACACCATTGTCAGGGATAAACCAAACCAAGCTGATTCCAAATTTCAGGGAGATGAGACCATGTTTAGGAGACCATTGGAATCTACTCTTCAAAAGAGGACAATATTGGGATAAAACAATAATTTAAATTATTTTAAAAAATAATTTTATTGGTATCCCCCTCAATCAAGATACAAATGATTCAAATTGTAATCATCTATCCATTTATCTATGAAAAGCGCAGACCAATGGTGCGTGTATGAAGGTTCTTCTCAGGGTTTCTCTGAGTCTTATGATGTCTGTTTAACAGTATCAACCACTTTTATCTCCTCTGAGGACAAAGAGATATGGAATGAAATAGACTTAATTTGAAGCAAGTAGGATTCTGACTACTATGTTGTTGTTTAGTGCAGTCAAGTTGGTTCCAACTCATAGCAACCCTATGTAGGATTTTCAAGGAGTGGCTGGTGAGTATGAATGGCTCATATTGCGATTCAAACTGACCTTGTTGTCCAGTGCATTATTCCACAGTGCAACAGCAGGACTCTTCTGGCTACCACATGAGAACTTGGAAACAGGCGCATGGTGCATGCAAATAAAGTGGCCTGAAAGTGATTTTTAAGTCTTGACATGAGCGTAGAATTCATGTCGAATATGGCAGTTACTTTCCTAACAACAGTTCTAAGCTGATACTGACCTAAAGGAGAGATTCCTTTACTCTGAGTTGTGGCTGGTGCACAGTAGTACAATCTGTTCCCAAGGGGTCTGTCCACTATAGTCAAACACATACAGCTTGTGTCCAAAGGGTCTTGATACACAACATTATCCACCAATCTTTACAATGGACCCCCAGACACAGACGTGATTGGGAAAGAAATTGTCATAGCAGGGTTACCTGGGAAAACCTGTCCTGTCATTGTCTTGTGAACATCCTGTAATACACTTCAAACACAAATAGGTACAATTATGTATCTTCACCCTCCATGTTATCCGTGTAGACCTGCTAAATCCCGCTTCTACATATTTCACCTTTGGCTTCCTTTATTGGTTTTCAGCCAACTATGATTTTGGAATTTTTAGTTCCTGTCTTGGTAGTGTACAAAATGTTTTCTTCCTCATTGTCCAGGTAAACAGTCATCTTCCTTCTGTGAATTTGGATATCTTTCTGGTCTGGACGCTCTCTATCCCTCAATAAACCTCTGTTGCTTTTACTTTAAGCAGACTCGGGGATGTTGATCTATGACACTTACGTAACTGAGAATGTCCTGCTGCTAAATGGTGTTAGGACTTCGTAAGGAAAAGATGAATCTCTCATTGATAATAGATTACCTTTGCCATGGTGAAGAAGAATAAGGGGGGGACCTCTAGACTCCCAGGAGGTGCACAGGAATAGAGCAAGCAAACCATCTGTCTGGGATGGTTTGATGCCATTTTGCCAGGGGCCACAGGGGTGAATTAGATGACATTTAAGGCTTCTTCCAGCTTCATGTTTCTTTAAAATTGAATGATCTGGCATTTGCTCATCTGCTTCTAACACTCTAGGGATTCCGCATGGACTATGGGACCTAAAAGATGCATTTTTAAAAATCTATTCTGACACTCAGTTTTACTATTATTCTATTTCAAGGTTACAACCCCAAACAGAAAAGCAGAGTTGATGCTTCAGACTTGGCCTTCAGTTTACTCTTCTGAGTCCCTCTGATTTCACTGGCTTTTCTCCATTATTTCAGCTTTGTTGTCTCTTGCCTGGACCACTTCAGTGTCCTACCCTAATGGTCTTTGCTCACAGTTTATTCAACATGCCACTGCCTGATTACTCATGCTCTTCTACAATGTCTTGTATACCTTACCAGATGACAGCCTACCAAGCCATAGGATATGGCTACCCATCAGCTACCCATCAGCCATGAGTCAGCTACCATCAGCTACCATCAGCTACCCATCAGCTGCCCATCAGCTACCCATCAGCTACCATCAACTACCCATTAGCTACCCATCAGCCATCCGTCAGCTACCATCAGCAACTCATCCATCAGCTACCTATCCATCATCCATCAGGTACCATCCATGAGCTACCCGTCCATCATCCATCATCCATCAGGTACCCAAGTCAAAATAGTTGGCCTTTTAGGGGCTTTCATAGCTTCCTTGGTCAACATTTCCTTCCGTGCATCCTGGACTGGGGAAAGTTTAGTGGCCCAAATCTCCTGGTTTGTCTTCCTCTGTACTGTTGCTCAGACCAAACCCTCTAGCTAGAGGCACTCTCGGATAAGCACTGGGTTGCTAACTACAAGGTCAGCGGTTCAAACCCACCAGCTTCTCTTTGGAAACCCTATATGAGTCGGAACTAACTCAATGGTGCTTAACAACAACTGCCTACCAAACCCTCAAAAGCCAGGTCAAACCTCTGACTAGATGGTATTTTGACCTGATTTGAAATGTAGTCTTTTTGTAGTATTTGCCTTCCTCTGGTTTATGGAAGAGCAGTAACTTTCAACTCTGTTGCCTAATGCCTCTGAACTTTTAACTTCCTTGGGAACACACATTGTGTTCTATTTATCTTTGCACATGGCTAGATAATTGAATTGAATCTTGACCCAGAACATGGACCTTGTCAATGGCTAGGGGATTTAGCTCAAGAGGAGGGAACGAAGCCACATGAACATTTTTGTGTGTGCAAACTGGGCCATTCGTACTACGGCTGTGTAAATTCTCTCACACTGACTGTTGTCGAAGAGTCCCGAGGTTCTGAACACATCTCCAATCCTCTCCAAGGCTCCATTCCCTCACCTGTAAAATGCAGGCAAGTGATCCCTGAATGTTTACCTCCACTGGAGGTCTCAGGAAAACCACTGCCTCTCCAGGTGTGAAAACCCAAAGCCCTGTGTAAAAATGGGTGTTTCCCCTTTGCCTAGTTTGGGAGCGATCTACTGGTGAGTAGCAGAAAGGCAGGAGAATGACTGTATTTGTTGCGTATCATGTGCCCAGGTATTTAGCCAGCACATGCACATATCATGGATAGTACTCATGGCATCACTCATGGCATCCCAATCAAGGGGCTTGGATAGTTTGCCAAAATTATGTGTTATTTGCATAAAAATACAGTGGATGCAATTTTCAACAATGTCCTTTATTCACTGGTTCCCTGTAGCTACCACTCCGTGGTCAACACTGTCACTATTATATATGGTCAGAACAGCTGTGTGAAGGAGTTCGAAAGAACTGGGTGCTTGGTTTAAGGAGAAGTGTCTGCCAAAGATGCAGGCTGGCTCCCATGTTTGTTTTTAACTGCTTATTCTGAGTTGACTTTCAAAAGTCTGCTAGCCCACATAACCTCAGGAAGCCTGGAGGGGGCGCCCCCTCCACCCTCATCCTCCTCCCCTTCACCTGCTTTCTCTTACAGAAGGCTCCCAGGAAGAGCAAACATCCATAGCTATTAAATGTCTCAAACTTTACGATTAGCAAAATAATGTTTAAAGAGCCTTGCTATTGTTTTCTGTCTGTTAAAGTATGAGTTTGTAAATCTCAGCCAATCAAAATTTTCTTTTTGTAACCTCCTAGGTTTTGTGTACTTAAACTCTGAGAAGGTACTTTCTACTCCTCTGAAACCCTACACAGCGTCCTATGAGTCAGAACCAAGAGCATTTAACAACAACATAATATTGTAGGGATGGTGGTGGCTCTAGAGGATAAGCCTTGGACTATCAACCACAAGACTGGTGGTTTGAGCCCACCAGGTGCTCTAAGGGAGAAAAAAGAACTTAATGTTCCCACAAGATTTACAGCCTTGGAAACCCTATACAGGGTCACTATGAGTCTGAACAGATGCTACAGCACTTAACAATAGCAGTATTTTGGTGAATTCTTAAGTGGTACTACCTGAGCTCAGCTACTTTTGTTCCTTGACTATTTTAAGTCTTCAATTTTAACAGAAGCTCTAGCTTGATCTTGCTCTAGATTTCAACCACAGAGCTCACTAAAGGGGTCTTGATTCTTAAACTTGCTGGGCACAGAAGTCCCTCCACAAATGCTGCTGAGCACCATGATTGGGACAACAGGGATAGAAAATGGTTATGATTCCTGGCTCTCTCATTTCAACCAGAACAGCGTGTGCTTATCTATTTTATTTGTTGGCTTGATTTATAGGTTCTTTTTGAAGAAAAAAAAACCAATCACTTCTCTTAAAACAAAACGTTGGAAAACCATGCATCTAATCTAACCTTACGAGACACCGGTAGTTGAGCGGTAGAATTTTTGCCTTCTGTGTAGGACACTTGGGTTCTATTCCTGGCCAATGCATCTCATACACAGACGCTTCTTGTCTATCAGTGGAGGTTTAAGTCTTGGCACAACACTGAAGAATTTTCAGTGGAGTTTTCAGACCAAGGAAGTCTAGGAAGCAAACCTTGACAATCTATTTTGGAAAATCAGCCAATGAAAACTCTCTAGGCCACACACTCTGGCTCTCTATTGATCTTGATCGTGGGACAGAACTGGGCAATGTTTCCTTGCTTTGTGCATGGGGTCACCATACATCAGGGTCTGACTCAGTGTTTATTCTCAACTACAACAAGACCAACCCCATCTTTTAAGCCTCAAGAGCATGGCTCTAAAATTAATGTCACCAAAGTGAGTGACTGACTGAATTTGAAATGTTCTTCAGACTTTTATCACCTAGTGCCCATGAAGTGACGGAAAGCTATACTATTCCTATGGTCAACCCCACTGAAGAGATAGGAGCCTCAAGACAATGAAAAAGAAAGACTAGAGTTGCCCATTTTGTACACGATACACTCAGTTCCCAGACAAGAATAACATTTATTGAGAGTTTGTCATGACAGGATTGATCCAAGACTTACTGAATTTCCGTCTTGACCTTTGTTCCAAGTTGCCAAAAGACCATAAGCAAAGGTGGGCGGGTACCCCTAGGAAGAGCAATTCCAAGTCATCATGAAAAAAATCATCCAAATAATGTCTTTCCTCATTGTTGCAGTCAGCATTTCCTCCTGACCACCTTGTCCTCTGCCAGGTCACCTCCATACCAGATTGCTGGAAGGCCTCATGGCAGAACACACCAGACCCTGGCCCATTTTTGTTTCTGTATTGTGTGGAATGTGGAATGAGAGGTAGATCTCTCAGGACTACACTGCATTGGGGTAAGTATGGTATGGAGGAACGGCAGGCTTGAGGGTGTTGAGATGGAGGGATGGATGCAGGTAATTCCCACCACTGAACAAATTATTACAAATTCTGTACAGGTAATTCTTCTGCCTACTACACTGCATAGGGCTTCCGAGACTCCTGTATGGCTGGTGGGTCTGAACTGCCAACCTTGTGGTTCAAAGTCCAGTGCTGATCTTACAGCAACACACCAGAAGTCCAACAACAACAACAACAACTACACTGATTTGGGGTCCATACCTTCAATATGTCCAAAAGGAAGAAGAGAGAAGACAGTTCAATCATTCAGGTCTAGAGTAATATGGGAAGAGACAGCTTTAAAACTGAAACTCATTGAGTAGGGTAAAGGAGCTGAAAAGCTAACCAGTCATGGACAGGGGTCAAGCAGCAGTAGAGACCGCGTGAAGTCACTTTGACTTTATTCTTGTATCTTCTGCCCTATTTCTCTCCTGTCCTAAGGAAACCACATCTCTTGCTTGCTTATCATTAACGCAGAACTAAGTCCCATTGTGCAGTACTCCATTAGATCAGCATTAGGCTGTGAACCATTTCATGAGAGAAAGATAAGACTTTTTCCTCCCGCAGAGAATTAAAGCCTCGGAAGCCCTTACTATGAGTGGGAACTGACCCCACAGTATTTAACAACAAAGTTCCATAGACAGTAGTGCAATCATTTAAACACTTGGCTATTAACAAAAACGTTTGTGGCTTAAGTCTTCCTCAGAAGTAAAAGCCTGTTGATCTTCTTTTGCAAGATGGTAGCCATTGAAAACACTATTGACCACAACGTTTTCACTCTGACTCAGGAATCAGAAGCAACTTGTTGGTAACTGTTTCTTCTTCTTTTTAAATCCCAGTGAAAGCCAAACCTGAAAGAGAACATACAACTGGAATCTAAACCCCGATTTGCAGTTGAAAGTAAAGTCTCTGATTGGAAACACAGACATAGAGCTTGTACTGTGACCCAGGTGTCCTTAAGGGCAGTTCCGTCCCTCACTAGACTAGGAAACCAGATTGTAATACTTATAATTAGTATAAATCTATCCCACACACCTTTCTTTGTTTTCCTTCTCTCTGCAGCCTTTCGCAGCTTAATGTTGTTGTTGTTGTTGTTAAGTGCCATTGAGTTGGTTCCAACCCATAGCGACCCCGGATAGGGTTTTCCAAGGAGCAGCTGGAGAGCTTGAACCGCTAACCTTGCAGTTCAAACGGCTTTTCAGTCTGGTGCATTAACCCACAACGCCACACCAGGACTTCTGTGAAGCTTAATAGGTCTTAGCATTTAAGTGTTTTTTGTTTTGTTTTTCCCCAAATCCTCTCAAGATGCATCCATAACTAGACCATCTGTGCTCACCCCAAGTCTACCTGTGTCTGAGTCTCCTGGTCAGCACTGGGCACCTTCGCCCCAAGACTGAAGAAAAGAATAAGAACACAGCTTAGAGAATTCATCTCAAAAGAGACCCAGGCCTTCCGCTAGTCTATCTTAGGTTCCATCACACAAAGTGAACCCCAGCCTGCCAGCCTGTCTGCTTGTGGCATAAAGTCATTACACAGTTCTCAAGAATGCCTGCAAGAGTCTGGAGTTCTCTGTTGCTTAGAGAATAGGGTTCACTGGCAGCTCTGAGTTTTGCAGCCCACCTACTCCCTTTCTAGAAAACAGTGAACCATGGAGCCTGGGGTCTCCAGAGTGCTCTGTGCCCAGAGCCACTCTTGGGCATGTTGTTGTTGTTAAGCACCTTAGATTTGGTTCCAGCTCACAGCAACCCTGTATAGGGTTTCTGAAGCTTTTAAATCTTTGGCAGAGCGGAAAGCCTCATCTTTCTAGGGCACAGAGAACCAGAAAGGAGACTGCACAAGGCAATGGATGCCCTCACCCCTGTTCAACCACCGCAGCTCCACTGCCCTTAAATAGCCATAGCCACTCAGCGTCAAATCGATTCTGACGCATGTTGACTTCATGCGGATCAGAGCAAAATTGTGCCTCATAGAGTTTTCAGCAGCTGATTTTTCAGCATTAGATTACCAAGCCTCTCTCCCAAGGTGACTCGGGGTGAACTTGAACCTCCTACCCTTTAGTTAGCAGCCATGCATGCTAACTATATGCAACACTCAGAGACTCTGCTGTTAAATAAGAATTGGCTAAATGTTAGGATTTCTGGCACAATGGGTTAAACACTTAACTGAAACATTGCCTGTTTGTACCCACCCAGAATCTCCATGGGAAAAAGACCCAGAAATCTGCTTCCAGAAAGCTTCTTGCTGTGGTTTTCAAGTGCTGTCGAGTCAGTTCCGACCCATCGCGATCCTGTGTAGGGTTTCTGAGGAGCGACTGGTTAGTTTGAACTATGGTCCTTGTGGTTCAAACCAACCTTGCAGTTGAGTGCTTATCCTGCAGCACCACACCAGGTCTCCCTAGCAGTTCATCTTGACACTCATGGGGTCACTGTGAGCCAATAGGACTCAATGGCACTACCACCAAGTGCAGCATACATGGCAGGTAGGTGGCACAGAGCATTCAGCTGCTAACCAATAGGTTGGCAGTTTCAGCTTACCCATCAGTCCCCTGGGAGAAAAACTTAGCAATCTGCTCCTATAAAGATTACACACAGCATGGGAAAAACCCAAACACTTAGAACAGTTCTGCTTTGCACACCAAATCAACTTGATGGTAACGGACAACAATTGCAATGTGGTACCCTAGCATAAAAATGGTGACATTAGGGAAATCCAAAGGAAGCCTAGGAGTCCTGGTGTGGCGCCGTGGGCTAATGCTCCAGACTGCAAAGTCGTTTGAACTGCAAGGTCGGTGGTTCAAGCTCACCAGCTGCTCCTAGGACACCCTATACAGGATCACTGTGGGTCGGAACCAACTCGATGGCACTTAACAACAACAACAAAGAAAGCCTCTGGTTCACTTAGTAACTTATGTTCAGTTTTCAGTTTTGACCAGAGTATCATGGTTTTGTATGATGTGGCGCTGTGGGTTAATGTGCTGGTCTGCAAGTTCGGTTTGCACTGCAAGGTCGATGTTTCAAACGCACCACCGCTCCTTGGAAACCCTATACTGGATCTCTATGAGTTGGAACCAGCTTGATAACACTTAACAACAACAATGTTAGAGGAAACAGATAAAGGTATTAGGGAACCCTGAATTCTTCGGCAACTTTTCTGTAGACCTAAATTTACCCTAGAGTAAAAGATATTTTTTAAAACCTAAGAATTAGTAAAACCACAAAGGGAATGGAATACAAATTCCACTGGAATGGAATACAAGTCTTTTCGATTGTTCTTTGTGATAATAATTAGTAAAACATTTCAAAAATAGCCAAGGAACGGTCAGACCCAGTAGCTGGGGTTCTGGGCATTGGACAGTTTCTTCTGACCCTTGGCATGACTTTGCCTTCCCTAGTGCTGGGTCTACTCAGGAAAACCTAATGACAGAAACCACAGGGTCAAGTCTAGCTAAGTCCTCCCCTTCCAGAGTCAGCATCCCTGCAGGGCCAGCGTGCCCAACTGCTGATCCTTTCAAACCTATCACAGCAGCTGGTCAGACCTTGGAGGAAAAAACCATGAACATGAGGGTATTTGGCAGGTGCTAGCTCATACGACAGGGAATGGCGTTTGAAGGACCCCTTCCTCTCTGCAGTTTTCAGGCTTCCAACTGGAGGGACATTGACTGGAGTAGCAACCCAGACAGCATTCTGACCCTAATCCAACCTCTTAGAAGAACAGTTTGTCTGACTGATGTGACTGGGCATGGGGTCACAGCCCCTTGCCCTTTTTGATGGGCAAATGTCTTGCCTGCAGATAGTAGAAATGAGCAGTAGAAATTCGACCCATGGAAGCCTAAGCCTGCGATATCACCAGGCATCTGCAACTGGGCCAGAAAGTCTATTCTGGGGTTTAGTATGAGGAAGCCCACCATTGCTCGACCACAAGACCACCACACCAAGAGTGCTATCAGTAGTCAAACGTATGCTATAATCTCCATCTGCCAGCTTGCTCTGTCTCCATGGGCTCAGATTTCAGAATTAGAAAAGATGGGCACTGGCCATTGGGCCTCCCAAACCCCAACAAAGAGCAGGAAGCATGGTGGCCCCTGTAAGCCTGTAAGTTGGCAGTTTGTGTTGCCATCAGCAGTCCATTCAAAGACACTTCAAAGCGCAGCAGGTCTCCTCAACACACTCCTCTCACTCAGCCTTCTGTGTACAAGTAGAAGGTCCCTCTTGACAAGACTTTTAGGAGCTCCAGCCCCTCTGATCAGGTGACTTAGTAATTAACCAACTTTCTTGCAGGTCACAGTACCCCCAAACGGGGAGGAGTCTTAGAGGTAAGATCTGATCAAGGTTCAACCCTGGTATGATCCCAAGTCTTGATTCAACTATCCCAATGGCTTAGATAGGTGTCATCCTTAAGATCTGGTCTTTTTCTCCCAGAACTTAGATGACACCTTGCTAGGAAACTTAAACGCAATAAGTCGATGGACCCTCAAAAAGCAAAACCAAATAAAACATTTAATACGCAACACTGTTCATACAACGTCAGAGTATTTGTAGAATTCCTAAACCTCATTCTTGGACCCTCTGCTAGCTGGGAACCAGAGTTTTACGTTAAGGACCGAAGTCTGTTCTGACAGTCCTAGTAGGAATTTGGGATGCTTTCTAGATCCTTCTCTAGCCGCCATGGATTTGGAATTAAAGCTGCTCTAGTTTATATTCTTTCCTTGTTTTTCTCCCGAGTGTCAGTGTTTTCTTATCAGTTCAAGATTTACCCAGTCATAACTGAGACTCTCTTTGATTTATAACTTTCCCCCATCCTCCCACCTAATCCCTACAATGTGTTTATTTGTGGGTTTGCCTTTTATGCTATTCAGGGCAAGGAACGAAAGCACCAAGATGGCTGGTGGACCAAGACGGTCTATTGCTTGTAAGTGTCCTGTAACACCTAGAATTTGCCAGCAGAAGACAGAAATAGGCCTCTCTAGATAACCATCTCCATGTTTAGGATGAGAAGAGCCTTCAAAAGCAAGAAAGTTTCGTTTTATCTTTCCTGTTAAATCACCAGATTCGCAGGATATGCAAAAGAAATGGGGTTTCAGAAGAGAAAGGCACTTCCCTCAACTGTGTTGTGGCAGCGATTGTGGGCAGTGCACTGTCATTTTCTCCCTGGGGATATACCTACCCTCCATGGCTCAGCATGACAGCATGTGACTGGGTTCCATGTGAAGGATGAGGGGAAGCGACAGGCACCTTTATAGCCAAGCCCAATATCAAGACCCAGATGTGCATTCCCCTTCCAGCAGGGTGTAGTGGGATGAAGAGTTGGGATGACTCACCAAGAAGAGGGCAGAGCCTGTAATCTGCCTGAAGGACCACTTGGAGGGCTACCTCTTCAACCTGCTCATCTGCTCACACTATCATGTGACCCGGAACTCTGCTTTTATCTGGATTGGAACCATTCTCCACTTCTGCATCTAGCAGGTGACCTGCCTCAGCCAGTACACTTAATTAAGTCCTGTCTACAATGTCCATTTTGGAACTGCGGAAGACATGGTATTTTAGTTCTAGTAATAGGAAAATAATGAGCATTCATTGTTTCCAGAGCTGCACCAGACAGGAGCTATTAGCCCCATTTGACAGGTGGAGGTACAAAAATGTTACATATTTTGCCAAAGGTCATACAGTTTAGCATCAGACCCTGGCAGAGCGGGTCTCAAACCTGCACTTTGATTGGCTCTGCAATGGATGCACCATGACTTACAGAAACCCCAATATTGCATCAGGCAGATCTATTTCTTCTCGATTATTTCTGCATCCTAAATGCTACTGTGGCCATCGTTTCCAGCAGTTCCAGGGCCTTGGTACCAGCTGCCAGACCTGGCTTCTGTCCCCTAACTGTGTGCCTGCCTGGATTTGGCCTGTCTCCACATCCCATACCCCATTTCTTGGGCACTGGACTCTGTTCCCAAAGTGACCCCACTCCTGACCTCAAGTAAGCCATTCCTGATTCAGGTCCCTGGGCCACTGCCTTCTGTCAACACTGTCCCAGGATACGATTTCTACTTGCCTAGACAAGACATCCCATATGAGTAAAGTTTTAGTAAAGGTAATACAGAAATGGCCACAAGCATACTTTGACAGAGAACTTCCAGAGGTTCAAGATGGAATCAGAAGAGAACATGGAATGAGAGATATCATTACTAATATCTGATGGATCTTGGCTGAAAGCAGAGAATATCAGAAAGATGTTTACCAGTGCTTTATTGACTACCCAAAGGCCTTCAATTGTGTAGATCATGGCAAGCTACGGACAACATATTATGAGGTGTGAGTACTCCTGAACACTTAATTGTGCTCATGAGGAACCTATACATAGACCAAGAGGCAGTTGTTTGAACAGAACACAGGAACATTGAGTGGTTTAAAATTAGGAAAGTTGTGAGAGAGGGCTGTATTCTTTCACCATACTTATTCAACCTGTATGCTGAGAAAATAACCCGAGAAGCTGGGGTTATATAAAGAAAAATGTGGCATCAGGATTGGAGGACAACTCATTAACAACCTGTGATATGCAGTTGATACAACCTTGCTTGCTGAAAGTGAAGAGGACTTAAAATACTTACTGATGAAAATCAAAGATCATAACCTTCGGTATGGATTGCATCTCAATGTAGAGAAAACAAAAATCCTCACCACTGGACCAATAAAAAACATTCTTATCAAGGGAGGAAAGATTGGAGTTGTCAAAGACTTCATTTTCCTGGGATCAATCATCAACACTCATGGAAGCAGCAGCTAGGAAATCAAACAACGTATTGCATTAGGCAAATCTGCTGCACAAGACCTTTTTCAAGTGTTGAAGAGCAAAGATGTCAGCTTAAGGACTAAGGTGCGCTTGACCCAAGCCATGGTATTTTCAGTAACCTCATATGCATGCGAAAACTGGACAGTGAATAAGGAAGACTGTAGAAGAATTGATGCTTTGGGGTTATGGTGTTGGAGGAGAATATTGAAAGTGCCATGGGCTGCCAAAAGAACCAACAGATCTGCGTTGGAACAAGTGCAGCCAGAGTGCCCCTTGGAGGCCAGGATGGCCAAACTTCGTCTCTCATACTTCAGACATATTGTCAGGAGGGAGCAGTCACTGGAGAAGGATATCATGTTTGGTAAGGAGGAGGGTCAGAGAGAAAGAGGGAGACCCCCAGAGAGATGGATTGACAAAGTGGCAGCATCAATGGGCTCAAGCATGGCAACAATTGTGAGGTTGGCCCAAGACTGGGCAGTGTTTCGTTCTATTGTGCATAGGTTTGCTATGAGTCAGTACTGACTGGATGGCACCTAACAATAACAACAGACAAGACAAATCCGGATGAGGTGCTGTAGGATAGAGCAGTGGACCACAAAGTCAATTTGAACTGCGAGGTAGCAGTGCAAACCTACCAGCTGCTCCTTGGAAACCCTATACAGGGTTGGTGTGCATTGGAACCGACTTCACAACACTTAACAACAACAGACAAGAGCTGCCTCTGTCAACTGCTTCTGGAGTCTGCACGTCAGTGGGCATGTGATTATCTCAGCAGGTACTTCCTGCCTGACTTCAGATTCCCATTCTTATCTTATTCATTCATTCCTGTTCTTATTGGCATCTGCCAAATGCCAGGCACTGTGGTAGGCAGGGTGGACAAGGAAAGCATGCATAGTTTGGCCCTCTGGACCACCAGGACCAAAGTTCTGATCCCTTCCAATCCCACATCTCCTCAGTCTCAACACATCTCCTCCCCTCACAAATCAAAACATCTGAAAACAGGACAGTATTTTAATTGTAGAATCGCTATCCCCTTGTCTCCAGGACTCTCTAAACTTACTTTAATTTTAGATTTGACCTCCAAACTCAGTGTTCTTGAATGTTTTCAGAAAAGTATTTTTTGTTTTTTGTAAAGTGCCATGAAGTTGAGTCTGACCCATAGTGACCCTGTATAGGGTTTCCGAGAAGCTGCTGGTGGATTTGAACTGCCAGCCTTGTGTTAGCAGCCCAGGGCTGATCCTACAGTGTCACACCAGGACTCCAGAGAAAAGTATATTATTGTTAAGTGCCATCAAGTGCCATAGCGATCCTGTATAGGGTTTCCAAGGAGCAGCTGGTGAGCTTGAACGGTCAACCCTGTGGTTCAAACCAACTTTGCAGTCCAGTGTGTAACACACAGTGCCACACCAGGACAGTAGTACCCAAAACTCTGCCCCTGTGGTTTAAAGGAAATCCCAGAAGCAATGAGACAGTGATCCATTTAAGGAAAAAGGAGGCTGTCTTCAGGCGCCACCTTAAGAAGAGAGAAGAACAAAGTGCGCTTGGTCCTAGATATGAGAATGTTTGTTTTCTCTTTGCAAATGTGTAACAGGAAATTAAGCAGTTCACCTTTGTCAATCTTTTGCATGAAGCCAGATGGCACCTCTTTGTTTTAAGAAATTAAAAACAAAAAAGAATGAATTAAGGAGGAGTTTATCTCCATTGCTCTTCCTGCCCTTGTGTACACACTCTGAAATACAAGCTGGGCACACACACACACACACACACACACACTCAAATGATCTGCATTTAGCTGATGAGAAGCTGACAAACTCCTAGGTCCAACAGATTATAAAGCAAATGGCAGCAGTGATGTGTTAACCTGTCCCCAGGTGTCAGTGTATAGAAAGCATCCTTCACATGGTTCTTACTGTCTGATAAATCATTGCATTTCCCCAATTCAGAAATCTCATCTGAATCACCCCGACCTGGACTTAGCTCCAAGATTCGTGATCAGGACCATATAAACACAGACCAGAGGAACAGGTAAGCATTGATGACATAGTATTACCATCTAAACGGGAACCACCGGAAGGATATTTTCATGGGGTAGTCAGAAATCAAACCAGAATGCTCTATAGTAACGGGGATGGCAACATTCATCAGGAAACATCACTCTCCAGAGACAGACATGGTGTTGGGTCAGTGAAAATCAGAGACGTTCTTCATGAGAAGGGTCAGCGCAGAGCCACAAGAATTGGCTCAAACACATCAAAGACCCTGAATGTGGCGCAGGACGGACAGTGTAAGAAGGTCACTCACACATAAGGTCGCCGTGAACCGGAGCTGACTCCATGGTAAGTAAAAAAAGAACCAATTCACCTACTCTTTTAGCAGCCGCTGTCTGATGCCAGTTTTCTCCCCACAGTAAGTAAAAGGTTCCTCTATTGCATCCAGAAACTGCATCTTGAAATACATTATTGCTGGTTGTTTTTTAGGGTTTTTTTTTTTTTTGTTGTTGCCTTCAACAAGAAATTGACTATCAAATATATAGACAATATTTTACTAAGTAACTTGTAGCCCTTAGTTACCATGTAAACTATTACTCTGCTATTTTACAGTCGTGATTGTATCTTCCTGGAGTCCTGGTGGGTGCTGTGGATTAATGTGCTGAACTGCAAAGTCTGTTGGTTTGAACCTCAAGGTTGACACTTCAAGCTCACTAGATGCTCCTTGGAGCCCCTATCAGGGTCACTATGGGTTGGAACTGACACGATGGCACTCAACAACAACAACAATTGCACTGGCATTGTGGGTTAATGCACTGACCTATAAAGTCGCTTTGAGCTGAAAGGTGGGCGGTTCAAGCTCATAAGCTGCCCCTTGGAAACCCTATACAGGGTTGCTATGGGTCGTAACCGACTTGTAGGACTTAAAAAAAACAACAACAAATTGCATACCGAGGAGTCTTGGTGTGGTGCTGTAGGATAAGCACTGGACTGCTAACCACAGGTAGGCAGTTCAAACCCGCCAGCTGCTTCCGGCACAATTTAACCTGCTTAGAACCAAAATAACTCTGTGCAGGTGAGTATTTTAGTCCTCCTTTTTAAAATGAG
>NW_006408619.1:7393312-7407142 GCF_000296735.1 Chrysochloris asiatica
GGTCGCTATAGGTAGGGGTCGACTCTACAGCACTCAACAACAACATGGTGGTGGTGGTAGTATGCTTTGTAGTTGGTTCCAACTCAGAACCCTGTATAGGGTTTCTGAGGCTGTAAATCTTTACGGGAGCAGAAAGCTTCATCTGTCTCCCATGGAACAGCTGGCAGTTTTAAACTGCTGACCTTCAGGTTCACAGCCCGATTCATAACCACTATGCTACCGTGTTCCATATATATAAATGGAGTGTGCCTGTTAGTGTGTGCATATGTGTGTGCGATAGATAATATGATTATCATACATAGATAATTCAGCTGCCTATTTGCACGCTGAAATCGGTGTGACTGAAGTCAAATCTTTGTTCCAAAATATATTTACCATATAACCTTACACCAGTGATTTCATTTCTCTCTTACTAAATTTCTCTATAGGAATTTAGGAATAGCAATAACATCTATCTCAAAATTTTCTTGTAAGGACTAATTAAGGTAGAATATGTAAAACTCCAAGGATAGTTCCTGGTACATATAACACACTCACTAGGTCAACCCTATGGAGAATAGTTCTATTCTGACATACAAGGGGCCATTGTGTGTTAGGATAGACTTCATGACAATTTGTTCGAAGGCAATAGTTGTTCAGTGGTAGAACTATCACCTTCCTTATAAGAGATCTGGGTTTGACTATTAGTAAGTATACATCATAAGCAACCTGCACTCATCTCTCAGTGTAGTTGTTTGTGTTGCTATGATACTAAATAGGTTTTAGGTGTGCTTTCAAATAAACAAAGAAGAAAGATCTGGTAGTCTACTTCTGAGTATCAGCCAATAGAAGAATCACAACACTCTGATCTCATAATGCATGGGGTGGCCATGAGTTAATAGACGCCAATAGAAGAATCACAACACTCTGATCTCATAATGCATGGGGTGGCCATGAGTTAATAGACGCCAATAGAAGGATCACAACACTCTGATCTCATAATGCATGGGGTGGCCATGAGTTAATAGTCCAGTTTTATGGCAGTAAAAAAAATAGCACTAGGTTGTCTGTACATATACTGGTAAATATGCAAAGAATAAAAAATGCAGTTGATTATTAAAATGTTTGATGATATCTTTCTAGATGGGTCTGTGAAAGGAGATGAGGATAAAATTCTTATGATCAATAGTGAATAACTGTTATCATGACTAATTGCGACTGTCACAACTGTAAAGGTAGAAGTTTTGTAACAAAAAGGGGGCAGTAGTTAATCTTACATTCTAGGAACTGAGGACCCTAGGACCATCAAAGGAGAAGAGCATGAGCAGAATGTGCGGCCCTATCCAGAGAATCAGTGACACCAGAGATGGAGGCAGAGACAAGGACATGGAGACACAGAGCAGCTGAGGACTGTAGACTCATGGAAAGAGAAAGGCTGTGTGCTGGCATCCAGGAGGCAGGTTTGCAGAATGTGCCCTTTGGTTGTTTAAATGATTACATATTCCTGAGTGTTTTTGTGTACACCCCCCCCACACACACACACATACAAAAATAAACAAAAACCAGAGGGAATATAAGCAAGTACTATTGACTGATGATTCATAGAGGAGATTGTAATCATTGCAATGACGTGATTAGTGTAAAACTGATGTTCTCCCATGTAAATTATCACATAATTCACAATAAAAACCTAAAAAATAAATATGATGATAACCCACAAAATAAAAAGATAATGGAATTTTTCCACAAACTTTTGAAGCTCCATTGTATTTTCAAGTCAGTTGACCTCCGTTTCAAAACACCTGGCTTCAAAAACCTGATTGCTGTTGAGTTGGTCTTAACTTCTAACTCATAAAGAAAGAATTGGGAATACTAGGAGTGTGGAAAGTCTCCTATCCTACTCTAACTTCCCTACATTCCAGTTAGCTCTGAGACTCAAGACTGTGTTGGGGGAATTATTACTCTTTGCCACTCTCCTAGGAATAAAAAGCAATAGTTGACCATTGCCAAAGGAAGATAATATGAGATCATTTGGAGAAGCCCTCCTACCCTTTTTTAAAATCCTTAATCAAGAAATATTAAGTGTATGCTTTGAAGCAACTCTGAAGTCTTGTTTTGTACACACTCTGGTCAGCTGCCATTTCCCAAGACCTGGGAAAATGCAGTGGAGACCAGATTGGTATAATGAAAACATCTCCCTTGCACAGAAAACAAGAAGAGATACACCTTGCTTTTACAACACCCACATAAATCTGAGCTTGGCCCGACAGACCAGCAAACCTCATCACACACAGGGCACAGGTAATTAAATGGTACCAGCATCAGCCAGACTTGAGAGTTCTATGCTGCATAGGCCCTTAGTAACCTCCTCACCAATGCCTTTCCTGGAATGACGCAAAACATTGGTCTCAAGGCTAAAGAAAGATTTCACCAATCAGTGACGAGTTTATTTATTGTTCTCTTTTCCATACCCAGGATGTTAGACATGGCGCGTGGCTGGAGGAGATGCCCAAGTCCCTGAGGACACGTTTTTTTCATCGCTGTTAGGTCTACTAGGCCTGAAGATCTCTCCGAGGGCATAGTGTCTGTCATCCTCTGGTTGTGATCACTTTTCGGTCACCAAGGACATGATTCAAGCATCCATTTCTCTATAGCCCACTGCATCGATTCTGACTCACAGCGAGAGCAGAACACCATAGAGTTTCTGAGACTGTAATCTTCATGGGAGCAAACAGCGACATCTTTCTCCAACCAAGCAGCTGGTGGGCTTGAACCGCTGACCTTGAGGTTAGCAGTCCAATGCTTAGCCCATTCTGGCAGTAGGGAGCCTTTCTTTTTTCTCTTTGTTGTTAAGTGCCATCGAGTCGGTTCTGACCCATAGCGACCCTATACAGGGTTTCCGAGGCTGTAAATCTTTAAGGGAGCAGAAAGCCGTATCTTTCTCCCGCGGAACAGCTGGTAGTTTCGAACTGTTGGCCTTAAGGTTCGCAGCCTGATTCGTAAGCACTATGCTACCAGAGAATCAAGTGTTTCATGTGAACCTTTTTTTTTTTTTCTTTTTTTTGACTTTACGGGAAATTTATTTTCTCACAATTTTGGAGGTTCCATGTCTGAATTCAGGACGTCAGCTTTAGGGCCAGCATTTTCTGCCAGTTCTGGTGGAAGGCCCTACCTTGGCTCTTTTCAGTCACTGTTTCTCAGTTCCTTGGCATTCTTCAACTGACATATGCCAGTTTCCCCTTCATCTATGCCTGCTTCTCTGCCTGACCTGCTCCTTTCAAAGGTGCTTGGCTTAAGACCCACTCTCCAGAGGTACACACCCTGTAGAATGGTCAGCCTTTTGAGATCAACAGGGCAGCATTTGCCCAAGGACAAAGCTCTGAAGGATTAGGAAGGAAGAATGGAAATAGGAATCACTAGGGGAAAATGGAGTGAGTGATGTCACACTGTACAGGGTTACAATCCCTGAGCTCAAGCAAACTGTGTATAAGTTATTGGATGGAAAACGGATCCACTCTGTAAATCTGCACTCGATTCACAGTAAAAAGGTTTGGGGCAAACAAGTTGGAATGGGAATCTCTGGGAGACAGTTGACAGCTAAACACTGTCTCAACACAGGGACTGTAGCAGTAAGCAACATCGACAAAGCCTCTATCCTCCAAATCAACCCCACCATTATGGAGTCAGTTCAACTGACTCCATGGGACTGCTCTAGAGACTCCAAGACTGAACCTTGGCAGAAGCAGGCTACCACATCTTTCTCCTGTAGAGTGACTTGTGGATTTGAACTGCTGACCTTTGGGTTAGCAGCCCAAAGCTTAACCACTGCACTACTTGATGTTGCTGCTAAGTGCATTTAAGTCAGTTCCAACTCACAGCGAACCTCTATACGGTTTCCGAGGCATGTGCAGTCTTTGCAGGAGCAGAAAGCCTCAAACTGTGGACCTTATGGTTAGCAGTCTAAAGCTTAGTGTACGGCGCCACCATGCTCCCCACTGCACCACTATTGTTAAGAGCCATCGAGTCAGTTTTGACTCATAGAGACGCTGTGTAAGGTTTCCAAAGAGCTGTTGGTGAGTTTGAACGGTCGATCTTGTGGTTCAAACCAACCTTGTGGTCTAGGTCTTTATCCCACAGAACCGCACCAGGGCTCCCACTAGAATCCATTTATCTGTCCTCTGGAAAGGTAAAGTCTTGGTTTTGAAATTCTTAAATTCTCATGGAAGGATGCAATAAACAAGATAAATCACCGTGCCACAAAACGACACGAGATAAGGAGAAAAACTAAAGAAGCTAAAGGAACTGAAAAAATGAAAGGAAAGGAGAAGGAAAAAAGAAAAAGAGACACACTGCAGTGATATGGGGTCTGGTGAGGCATTGTAGGATAAGCACTTAAGCTAAGCCAAAGGTCAGAGGTTCAAACTCACCAGCTGCTCCTCAGAAACCCTATGCCTATTCTCTATGAGTTGGATCTGACCTGGACAGCCCTTAACAACAACACTGATAGGGTCTCACTAACGTAACAAAGTCCTGTTTCCAGGTAGGATTACATCCACAGGTATAGGAGTTTAGAGATTTCTCATTTATTTTTCTTGTATTTTAGAATCCTTTATTGTGGTTTCTGTTCAAGATTACCAAGCACTTTTGTTTCCCATTTCACACTTTATACACGTTTTGTTTTGTGACATTATTTGCAGTCCCTCAGTGTAAAAACACTGTTCCCACTTCTTTTCTGATGAACAATTACTTTTAATGCTAAGCAATCTTGTTTAAGCAAAATGATCAGGAAATCCCAAATAAAAACTCTTCTATAGATGTCACCCCCAAATTTCCAATCTTGGGTCTACCATGTTTGGTCAACAGAGAGTAAATACTCAGATATAATGTTCTTTGATTCACAGATCACCTATCTCCAACAAAGAAGATGAGACAAATGTTCCCATGCCCCCCAAACCACCAAAGTGTCACCCCCCAAGTCTACTTACACCTCAAATCCAAATTCTTCCCCCATTCAATGGTCTCGAAGTAAACCTTCCATATTTCTGAGATATCTCCAAGTCGTTTACAGACGTTATTCTATTCTTGTGTCTACATTCACTCGTCCTTTCCCCTGAAAGAACCACTTAAGTGAGGTGTGGAACGGAGACTCCCAAGGACTAAGGGATAAAATCATCGTGGAAGCAAACTAAGACTTTTGTTAATGCAAACAGAACAGAAGTATCTCCCTTCACTATCTGAGAGACTTTTCCAAGGCCTGACTGACATTCCTGCCCAAAAGTGATACGTGGCAGTAAGACAGGGAGTCTAGAGGGTTCTTGGAAAAACTTACCAGGAAAGCCAAGACTTTGTCCCCAACTCAGGGGATCGCTTTGGTTCCCTACTGAATCCCAGCTCCTGGCCCAGTGCCTGGGACGTATACACAGATGCTCAGAAGTGTTCATTGAGTGGATTCTCAGCAGTGGATTTCTAAGAACCGCAACCTCCTACCCCGTGGCAAAGCCCCCTGAGAAGCTATGATGGGTCCAGCTGAGACCCTCATGTGGTCTGACACCAACATCTACTTGACTTCTCCAAGTTTCCCTGAGACATGGATCCTAGGGGGCCTCTTGGAATGTGAATTCATTAATCCCAAGACCTTGCTCATTTTACAGTTTGTTTGCTGTATACAGACTACCACCCACATGATTTCTGTATTTTACTGCCTTGCAAGCTGTTTTACAGCCTAACTGTAAATATGACCTTGAAATATGACCTTTCCCTAGAGGCAGAGAAGAACACCAGTCCCTGGCAGGGGCTGGAACCAGACTTCTGAAGAATTAAGCATGTGCAACATTCCAGAATACTTTTCATCTGCCCCTACCAGAAGCCTTTGGGGTGGACTCCATCTTGAATTAATGCTGCACCCGCCCCCAGTTAGCCTGGCTACTCCTATATGGGTCACTTCCCAGGACCCCCAGCCTATCTCTGTGAATAAACATGAAGCATTTTGCTCACCTTAAAGTCTTAAAAACTTCAAGAAAGCCTTTGTTTGGGGATATGGGCGTTAAGCATTGAGCCTTCCCCATCTCTATTTACGAGCCTCTTTCTTATAATAAACCTCCGCTCATATGGAAACTCTGCCCCTCCTGATTCTTAATCAATAGAAGGCAAGAGCTCTTTCTTGTAGGGCAGACATGTGATTAGCACTCTTGGTAACAGTAGCTTGCTTGCTTTCCTCCTCGGGGTTCCTAAACTAATTTGGATAACAATGTTCATTCATCTTGCTTTACATTGGGTTCTGGCTTATCATTAAGATCTACTTTGGGTGACAAAATAACCTTTACATAGTCAGCAGATAATTTCAGGAAATAAAGTCTGGGATGGGAGATGTTAACAACAGCACCATATTGGGCGTGTCTGAGTACGTGTGTGTGATGGATGGATACTGATGCAATGAAAGGGTGCATTTCTGTGAAATGCCCAAGAAGGAAGAGGGACTGGGTTGTGAAGAGTTCAGCACACAGGTAAGTCAAGATGCAGGAGTGACCAGAAGAGAGCTGCTGAGTGTATATCTGGACATGAGTGTGCATTGTGTGTACCAGAGTGACAGGGTTAATGAACAATGACACAGACACATGAGCAAGGCGCTAGCTCTGCCTGAGTCCTGCAGCCTGGAAGGCCACCTTACCCTGTAGTAATCGGTGCTGTAGACATCTCTGGACATGCCAAAGTCTCCAATCTTCACCAGCAAGTTGGCTCCAACCAGGCAGTTCCTGGTGGCCAGGTCCCGGTGCACAAAGTGCTGGGAAGCCAGGTACACCATCCCCGAGGCAATCTGGCCGGCGATGTGCAGCATTTGGGAGAGCCCCAGCTCGCCTTTGGTCTGGCGTGGCTGCCCATCCACGAGGATCATCGCATCTGGCCCATGGGCCCTGCATGGGGGTGAGAGAAGGAAGGAGCAGAGAGAATTTCAGCAGATCAAGGGAAAAGGGCTTCATGGCTCCCTGTTCTCTGGAACCTCCCAAAGACATAAATAATATCTCACCTTTCTGTCTGTCTCTAGCTACATGAAATTACACTATGGCGGCTTCCACAATCTGAGTCTCAGTAAGATGGCCACAGCCATGCACCAACGGGTCGGGATAAGCTGCTCTTTTTAGTATTTCTAAGGAGACCTGGTGGCTCAGTGGGTTAAGTGGTGGGATGCTAATGGAAAAGTCAGTGATTCAAACCCACCAGAGAAATGAGGCTATCTCTTCTCTGCCCCCATAAAGATTCACAGTCTCAGAAATCCTAAGGACAGCTCTATGCTGAGCTCTAGGGTAGCTACAAGTAGGAATTGGCTCAGTGGCAGTGGGTGGGTTTAGTATTTTACTCTCATCCAGGGGTCTTCTAAATTCTAGACATCTATTGTTGTTTTTAAGTGCCATCAAGTACGTTCTGACTCATAGAGACCCTGTATAAGGTTTCCAAGGAGCAGCTGGTGGGCTTGAACTTCCAACCTTGTGGTTAGCAGTCCAGTGCTTATCCTACAGTGCCACACCAGGACTCCTGTAGACATCTGTTATGTTGTTGTTGTTAAGTGCTGTTGAGTGGGTTTTGATTCATAGCAATTCTGTATAGATAGGGTTTCTAAGGGGTAGCTGGTGAATTTGAACCGCCGACCTTGTGGTTCAAATCGACCTTGCAGTCCAGTGCTTTAACCCCCAGCACCACACCAGGATGCTAGGCATCTATTATAGGACAAAACAATGACAAAAATTACATAGCCCTTATTATGAACGTTCAACACTGCGCAGAGTGTTTTAAACAAGTCCAGGCCCCACCCACTCCAATTTTGAAATTTGGAAACTGAATCACAAAGTGACCAGATCACCGGGCCAACATCACAGAGGCCACAGAGTGGCCACTTGGGGAATCAGGAGGCAGAATTTGAAAGCAGATAGTCAGTTCAGGAAGAAGGTTTCTTAAGCTTTAATGAGCACCAGGGGGGATTGTTAAAACAGATTCCTGAAATGCTGATTCAGTAAAAAGCAAAACAAGACAAAAAAAACAAAAAACAAAAACAAAAACAGATGCCTTTCAGGTCCGCTCTGACTCATGAAAGGCCCGTGGGTTTCAGAGTAGAACTGTGTTTCATAGGGTTCTCAAGGGATGATTTTTCAGAAGTAGAGGAGGCATCTCTGGGTGGTCTCAAACCTCCGACCTTTCCGTTAGCAGCTAAGCACATTGTTTCTTGAACCCAGGTACCTGGGGCCCGTGACCGTGCATTCCTGACAGTACAGCTGCTACCCCAGCTGGTCTCAGGCGAAGACCCACAGCCTGCCACACGATGGACACTATGGCGGCTCCACATGCCACCTAGCCTTGACAAGAAGCCCAGGTCTGGCAGCAACGCATGCCGTATCCCAAATCAAATTCCAAATCTGTGACCCCAGCAGCTTGTCTTGTCACACTGGTCACTCTTTTACTGCTCACTCTTTTGTCTAGAAAGCCCAACGAGCCGTGACCACACTGGGGCCATTATTTATGAAGTTGTAGGGTCTGTTTTACTGCTTCTCCAATTTCCACTGAAAGGCGTCGTTAAATATGAACGTGTTTGCTTTATTATCTCCAGTGGACTTTGCCCTGCTCTCTCCTCAGGAAAGGAGCTGCTGCTTTAGCAAGGAAAGGGTCGGCAGACAAGACGGCCTCCTGTTTACCAGGTGAGAACGATCCACAGCCCCTAAAGCTCACCAGAATGGAGTCATTTGAGCAGACATGGTCAGCCAGGGGCCACGGAGGCTGTGGTGGGAAAGCAGCCTGCCAGCCACCTACCAGGAAGATGTGGGTGACCCAGACTGGAACCCCAGCTACCAGGGGTTTCTGGAAAAGCCCACCCTAGACAGGCACAGCCCAGGAAGACAGATTAATGGCATCCTGGTAGCACAGTGTATTAGGGTCTGAGCTGCTGAACGCAAGGTCAGTAGTTAGAACCTACCAGGCACTCCACAGGAGAAAGACGCTGTTCCTCTAACAGTTTATAGCCTTGGGAACCCCATGCAGAGTCGCTATGAGTTGGGACCAACTCGGTAACATACAACCACAACCAACCCACCGGGCATAATGAGTGCTGGTGTGCCGCTGTAGAATAAGCACTGGACTGCTAACTGAAATGTCGGTGGTTTGAATCCACCAGCCACTCCTTGGAGACCCTGTACAGGGTCACTAAGTTAAATGACTTAACAACTGTGAATACAGAGTCTTGATGTGAAGTTGCAGGATCAACGGCGTTGGCAGTTCACACTCACAAGCTGCTCCTCAGAAACCCTACACAGGGTCACTATGAGTCGGCACTCACAACGGCCCTTAACAACAACAACAATTGGAAATATGGTCCACTGTGAAGGCTAAAGCCTAGATCGTGTTCAAAATAATGCCCCCCGTAAGAGGGCTAGCCTTGACTTAGACAGATTCCGCTGCCAGGTCTTCAGGAGGGTGCCCTGGGAGACACAGAGTCCTGGCTGAATGGTGTCCTCCCTCGCTGCCCCATTACTTCTCTACACGAGCCCACTGTGGAGAAAGAAGAGGTGTGGGTAGCGTCAGGAGGCAAGTACCCAGCAAGGACACAGTCCCTCACCCCGTGGGCCCCCTTCTTCTTTTATTTCCCTGCTTTGCCTTTCCTCTTAAGTTAGAATTCTTCCACCTCTTGCCTCTACTCCTTCCCTGCTATTCATTTTTTTTCCTTCCTATTTAGCTTTGCTGGTGGCACTCCCAGCTAACTGCACTGCTGATCCAATGGAGAGAACAGGACATGATGGGGCATGTCCTTCAGAGCCCAGAGGACAGAAGCACAGGGAGAGAAAGGTCTAGAGTATAGAGCAAGACAATCACCTGGATTCCACGCCATTGGGCCTCACGGTTCTGATTGGATAACAATAGTAATAATTTTAATACCATTGATTGGAGCACCTAGCCACACACAAAATGCATCTGCAAAAACTGGAACCAGTGTAAGACAGAAACCTCTCAGAGAAGGAAAAGTCAAATATTTTCCCCTGGAATGAGAAGTAGAAAAATGGTAAAACTTTATCCAAGTCACAGGTAGAAAACTTGGGAGACATGGAAAAAATGAAGCGGTTCCTTCGAGTTCTGGCTTTCACAGGTTTCCCTGTACAAAAGCAGCCATCAGCCACTGTTAATAACAAAACTGTGGCATCCTTAATAAAGCTCTTGTTTTCTAGAAGAGAAAATTAAGGTTTAATCATGGTTCCAGATTGTATCACAGAGAAATGACAAATACAGGAACTGAACCCACCTCTCTTTTATATGAAGAGCTGAATATAAAGAAATGTCTCTTGTTGGAGACCCAGGATCAGAAGGGTTAGAACAACCTATTTTTCAAAGCCCCCAAACCCACATCTTGTGATACTAAGTGGACTCTAACTCATTGTGACCCTATGTAAGGGTTTCTGAAACTGTCCACCTCTAAGGGATCAGACAGCCTCAACTCTCTCCTGCGGATCACCTGGTGGGTTTGAGTACAGATTGCTCCATAGGGTTTTCAGTGGCTGCCTTTTCAGAAGTAGATCATCAGAGATTTCTTTTCAGGCACCACCTCGAATCTACAACCTTTCAATTAGCAGCGGAGTGTATTAACTGTTTGCAACACTCAGCAGCACAACACCTAACCCACAGCACCACCAAGTCTCCTTTAGAACATCCTGCAGAAATCCTGGTATGGCGTTGTACAGTAAGCACTATACTGCCCCCTTCAAGGTCAGTGGTGCAAACCCAGAAGCCACTTCAAAGAAACCTTATACAGGGTTGCTATGAGTCAGAACTGACTCCATGGCACTTAACAATAACAACCCTTTTACATTCCTCCAAGGCCACATTGGGTACACCCAACTCACAATGAGAGTTTCCCAGACTCCTCCAGCCCACTACTCCTTAGTCCATTCCTATTCCCCACTCAACACTGCAATACCCTAACTTCAAGAGGAAGCCCCTCAGTTTTTGGTGAGTAGATAAGAGCCTTGTGTAACTTGGGTTTGAACTCTGGGACTCTGTTTCCCAGCCACTGAATTCAAAGGAATTTAAAGAGACCACACCTCGATGGCCCATACCTGAGTATCTGACTTGCTTACTGGGACGTTGAGGTCCACAGACCCCTGACAACTGGCCGTGTGCTGCCCTTACACATGAGGTGATTGTTGGAGATGGCAGACATGGGAGGTAGACTCAACTCCTTAGATCTCTGGCTGGGAGCCAGACTTGAAGAAACCCTTTTTACAAGAAAGCCACTGTGTCTGGAACAGTGGTCTCCACTAGAACTTACTGAACTGATGGAAATGTTCTATGTCTGCACAATCTGATGTGGTAGAGACATTTCATCCTTCAAACATGTTATCAGGAGGGACCAGCCCCTGGAGAAGGACATCATGCTTGGTCAAGTGGAGGGTTAGTGAAATCAAAGATGTCAATCAACCCATTGAGATGGCTTGACACGGTGGCAGCAGCAATGGCCTCAAGTGTACCAATGATTGTGGGGATGGTACAGAACCAGGCTGTGTTTCATTCTGTTGTGTCTAGGGTCACTATAAGTCGAAACCAACAACAACACCTAACAACAACAACAGCAGCCATAGGTGGCTACCAGGTACTTGAAATGCAGTTGGTGTAACTAGAAAATCGAATTTTTAACATTTTATTTCATTTCAATTAATTCAAATCCAAATAGTCACACACACCTGGCTTCCTTACTGGATAGAAAAATTCTAGAATTTAATCAAAGACATTCTTTTATTTTTTTAGCCATATCTGTATTCTAATGAGTTTGTGACCTTGCATTTGCTTCCTCACCAAAGCGTCCCTGGCAAGGTTCTAGAAGGGGTGCAAGTAGAGAACCTAAGATACAAAGGGACAAAGTTATTTACAAGATCAGGGGAAGAAATGGTCTTGGAATCTGGTAGTCATAAATTATAATTCAGTTGATGCTCTGAGCCCCGTCGTTGGCCCCATTCCAGACCTTCTTATCTTCTCCTCAAGGTTGGAATCATGAAAGAAAGTACAAGGTACTTGTCATCTCACCCTCAACCTCCCTCCTACCCCCAAAAAGTCAGGGAGAGAGGGCTGAATCTAGCTTCTTGGGGGAGGAGTCAGAATTACACAGGTTTTCTCTGTTGCCAGTGAGTCAATTCCAACTGCTAGTAACCCTCTCAGACTGAGTCCAACTCTCCCATGGGCTTTCCAAGACTCTCGTCTTTATGTCTGACTTCCTCGGAAGAGCTGGTGAGTTCAAACACTGAGCAAACTCCTCAGGATGAAGAAAGCTGGTGGTTCCTTTCGTATTCTCAGAGGCAGAAAAATGACTCCTGACAGCGCACAGAGAAGACTGCTTACCTGAGGAACTTGTTGAGGTCTCCATGCTTCATATACTCAAAGACCATGATGAGGGGGTCGCCGTCACCGCAGACTCCATAGAACTTGACAATGTGTTCGTGCTGCAGGTTGGTGAGCAGTTCAGCCTCTCGCTGGAAATCCTTCCGGGCAGCCAGGGTGGGATCCTTCAGGGCCTAGAAATACAAGACGACTAGAGTGAATGGCAGCTCTAGTCTCCTCCTGGGACTGAAGCTGACCCACACATGCTGGGCTCCCAATAACTCAGATTTTAATTCAAATTGTAAGGAGCTTTGGTGGCATGAGGTTTGAATATTTGCCTGCTAACTCAAAGGTCAATGGTTCAAATATACCAGGAGCTTCATAAGAGAAAATACCTGGTAAGCCACTCCCATAAAGATTATAGCCTGGGAGTCACTATGGAGCAATTCTGGTCTGCCCTATAGGGCCGGCATGAGGCCGAGTCAACTCGATAGCACATGGCAATGACAGAGAGGGAAAATCACAGCAAGACCCAACTGTCTCCCCCTCCTTTTCCATGTAGAAAGAGAATCCAACTTTTCTGACACATGCGTCCTACCCACCAGGCTACTGATTTCAAAGTACAGATCCGTTCTTAATGGTATCTTAAGTCTTTAAATGGAACCTGTTAGTGCAGGAAAAGGCTGGAAGGCGTTCTAAGGATTTGAAAGCTGCATGTTCAGCAAGTGAAAAATATTGTGATGAAGACTCTGTTGCCAGTAGGAGTTGGTTTGGAATCCTGGTGTGGTGTTGTAGGATAAACACTGGACAGCTGACTGCAAGGGCAGTGGTTCAAATCCACCAGTCACTCCTCTGAAACACTATGAGTCTGAACAGACTTGATGGCACTTAACAACAACAACAAAGAGTTGGTTCAACTGGTTCACAGTGAGGGTATATTTGCATCATGTTACCGGGTAAGAGGGAGCTAGATGTAAATTCAGAAGCTGGTAAACTCAGGGAATGCCTGCTTGTTCTTCTCAGAAAGTTAGCCTCCTCAGAGATGTACTTGCATGGCAGGGGGAGGGATGGAGTGATAGAAATCCTCATTATCCCCTTCCTCCTAAAGATCCCTTTAAAGAAATGATTTATTTGCTAAAGTAAACCACTTGGAAACCAGTGTCCTAATTGATTTAATTAACATGGTGGTTGTGTGCTGTGGAGTTGGTTCTGATTCAAAGTGACTCTCTATAGGGTTTCTGAGGTTATAAACCTTAACAGGGACAATCACACAAGTCCACAGAGGAAGTAGTTGAAGAACTACTGGAAAAACGTTCTCTAATATCCTGAAAAATGAAAAGATAAACATACAAGAAGCTCAATGAACCCCAGGAAGGATAGACCCCAAAAGAAAATCACCAAGACATATCATAATCAAGCTTTTCAAAATCAAAGATAAGGAGACACTCCTGAAAGCAGCTAGGGAAAACAGAAGTGTTACATACAAAGGCAAGCAAGTCAGATTAAGCT
>NW_006408619.1:7408094-7409591 GCF_000296735.1 Chrysochloris asiatica
CAGTACTAACCTTCGATAAAATAAACTTTAAGGCAAAACCAGCAAAATAGATAAAGATGGATATTATCTCATGATTAAAGGGACAATTGAACAAGATGACACAACCATAATAAATATCTATGTTACCAAGCTGGGGAAGGATCAGAACAGCCACGAACACCTGACAGAACCACGGAGATACAGGTGTGGACAGTATTATTATTATTTTTTGGTATCTGTTCATTGGTCTCTTGCTGTGTGCTCACCTCCATTCTGGTAACTAGAGGGGATGTCTGGTCAAATGGACACCCCACCCTCTTCCCTGGAGTGTTCTACTATGCATGCTCACAGATCTCCCTGGAATTTAAAGTGACAGTTTCCACTTAAAACCAAACAGCAACCACTCGTCTGTCAGTTTGTGGTGGCTTGTGAGTTGCTGTGGTTCTGAAAGCTATGCTACCGGTATTTTAAATACCAACAGGGTCACCCATGGTGGGCAGGTTTCAGATGAGAATCCAGACAAAGACGGACTAGGAAGAAAGAGTGGTGAATTACTTCTGAATATTTAGTCACTGAAAACTTCATGAATAGCAGAGAAACACTGTCAGATACAGTGCCAGAAAATGAACCCGTCAGGTTGGAAGGCACTAAAAATGTGACTAGAGAAGAGCTGCCTCCTCAAAGTAGAGTTGACAGTGATGATGCAAATGGAGTCAAGCCCGTGGGAGAAAAGCCTATGGGACCTTCATTTGCTGATGGGGCACAACTCAAAATGAAGAGAAACAACTGTAAATATCCATTGAAAATCAGAACATGGAAAGTACAAACTATGAATCTGGGAAAATTGGAAGTTGTCAAAAATGAAATTAAACACATAAACATTAATATCTTAGGCATTAGTGAGCTGAAATGGACTGGTATTGGCCATTTTGAATCTGACAACCACATGGTTTACTATGCCTGGAATGACAAATTGAAGAGGAATGGTGTTGCATTCATTGTCAAAAAGAACATACCCTGATCAGTCATTAGGTACAATGCTGTGTGTGATAGGATAATATCCATGCACCTACAGTGAAGCCCAGATAATACCACTATTATTCAAATTTACACATCAACCACTAAAGCCAGTGAGAATGAAATAGAAGAATTCTACCAATCACCAGTAATGATCAATACATCTTGATTGCATGTTTGAAATTGATCAAATATGCAATCAACATGTGTTGATCATTACTGGTGATTGGAATGCAAAGAAGAAGGATCGGTAGTTGGAAAATATGGCATTGGTGATAGAAATGATGCTGGAGATTGCACGATAGAATTCTACAAAATCAATGATTTGTTTATTTCAAATATCTTCTTTAGACAGCATGAGAGACGTCTATACACATGGATCTCACCAGATGGAATGCATAGAAATCAAACTGACTACATCTGCAGAAAGTGACAATGGAAAAGCTCCATATCATCAGTCAAAACAAGGCCAGGGGCAGACTGTGGAACAGACCATTAATT
>NW_006408619.1:7419241-7449585 GCF_000296735.1 Chrysochloris asiatica
AGCGTGGCAACAGTGGTGAGGTTGGCCCAGGATCGGGCAGTGTTTTGTCATGCTTTGCATAAGGTCGCTATGGGTCATTCCGGACTCAATGGCACCTAACAACAACAACAACAACAACAACCAATGAAAGAGCTCCAAAATATATAAAGCAAACTCTAATAGATTTGAAGAAAGAAATAGATGAATCTATAATAATAGTGGGCAATTTTAATACACGGCTTTCAAAAATGGATAGAACAACCAGAAAGAAACTTGAGCAAAACACAGAGGAACTAAACAACACAATCAGCCAACTTGATCTCATAGATGTGCACAGAGCATTCAACCCAACAACAGCACATTACATATTCTTTTCCAGTGCACATGGAACATTCTCCAGAAAAGAACATGTCAGGCCACAAAACAAACCTCCATTAATTTATAAATATCAAAATCTTAACAGGAGCAGAAAGCCTCATCTTTCTCCTATGGAATGGCTGTTAGTTTCGAACTGCTGGCCTTGAGGTTAGCAGCCCAACTCATAACTACTACGCTACCAGAGCTCCTTTTAATTAATATACCCCCCCTTTTTTTTTTTTAAGTTGCCTTCAAGTCAACTCTAATTCATCGTGACTCCAAATGTGTTAAAGTGGAACTATGCTCAAGAGAGATTTCAATGGCTGTGTGTTTGGGAAGTGGATCACCAGCCCTTTTGCCTAAGGTACGTGTGGTGTACTTGAACTTCCAACCTGTGTGAATTCAGCAATGCTGCCTCAATGGACAATTAGCTGTGGTGGGAACAGACCCCGTCCGGTGATCAGAAGGCAGATGGCATCAGACATCCAATTGTTCCACCTAACACCATTTAGTGCCCTCCATAGTCACAAGATGAGAAAATGAGGAAGCGGGTGTGACATCTGCTTGCCATGTGCTTGTTAGTGAAATTCTCGACAGACTGGAGATGAGTTTGCCTTATCTCTGCCAGGCATCTTGGCCTTGCCTGGGTATTCAGGCAGCCTGATGAACACCACCTTAGTCTCTCTTCCTTCCCCTGCTGCCCCATTACCTGAAGTGCACAGGCTTGTTGGGTGTAGAGTCCCTGAATGGTGTAAATGGTTATTGTGCTTGGCTGCTAAGCAAAGAAGACTGGAGGTTCAAGTCCACCAGGAGGCACCTGATGGTCTGCTTCTGACACACCGGTATTAAGAACCCTGTGGAGCACAAGTTCACTCCAACATGCCTGGAACCACCATGAGACTGTGAGTCGGAATCAACTTGCTGGCAACTGGTTTTCTGGCTTAGGTTTCAGGAGTGTTGTTGTTGTTGGGTCCCATGGAGTTAGCTATGCCTCACCGCAACCCTACCTGACAAACCTGTATAGAACTCACCCCATAGCGCTTCTGAGGTTTTAATCACCAGGTCTGTTCCCCTATAGAGCGGCTGGGTGGGTCCAGACTAGTGGCCTTTTGGTTAGCAGCTCAGCACTTAACCATTTTGCCATCAAGGATGAGGAGTAAATATACAGTTACCTAGGGTGTGTTCTCAAACGCCACTCAGTCATAAGCATGCATTAAAGATTACTATTAGCATTCAAATGTCTTTAGATACCATCTGTTCTAAACTGTTCATTTCAGAGTTGGAAACTGAGCCCAGCCCCATTTGGAAATCAGTCCATTTTGTTGATCATAAACCACAGACATTTAGAGTTAGGTCAGAAACTCTGGGACCTCATGGTCCAGAACCTTTGACCTGGGCTTCAGTGAGCCCCCAAGTTCAATGGTGATGCCTCACTGGGCATCCAAGAGGTTGTGACCAAATCCCACCTCACCCTCAGCTATTCACTGTTTATGATGTTTGGGGGTTCCATGAATAAATGCGGATGATTAAATGACTCTACTGCTAACAAAAGATGTGGAAACCTGTCTGGTATGTGTTTTTCAGATTAGAAAACTGAGGTCCAGGCCAACGAAGTGATTTACCAAAGATCATCCAACAGCTTTGGATAAACACTTGGGTTGGAGCATAGGACACATTCGCATCCAACACACCTGCTTGAATTAATTTATTAGATGATTTAGTCACTGGGCAGGTCTCCAAGGAAATAGTGGGTAAAGGAGTGAAAGATGCAAAAAAGCAGAGAGGTCAAGATGGATGAGGAGTCTGAACTGCCAGGCCCAGCAAGAATGCCAGGCTTGTAGGGCAGGCCAAGGACAGAGGAAAAGGTGGAGATGCAGTGGGCCACTGCCGACTTGGGTCAGCCCTGATCTTACCTACTCTGCGGTTCACCTGTCTGCTCTAGGATCAGAACAGTTGTGGTCAAGTTGACTCTGACTCATAATGACCCCATCTGTGTAGGAAGAGAACTACATTCCATAGGGGTTTTAATGATCTTTCAGAAGAAGTTTGACAGGACTTTCTTCCAAGGTGCATCAAGGCAGACTTGAATCTCCCAACTTTTAGTTAGCAGCCTCACTACCCGGGACCTCCCTGCTCTGGAAAACTACCTAGTAAAAAGGGAATTGGCTACAGCGTTCATATGCAACCATACAAAGACATGTGTGAACCTTTCTTGTTGTGAATGGGAAAAGCCAGACTCTTGTGAGAGAGTGACCTGTTCACTCTCAAGATCCAGCTCTAAGCCACATGGGCTGGGGTGTGGTTATAGGACCCCTGCCAAAGATGTATTTATTTTCATGACAAAAAGAAAAAAAGAAAAGAAACCAGTATGGGTGGGATGGGAGAATTTAAAGATTTATGTGAATGCTGGATTTATGAGAGAGAAAAGTAGATCAAATTTGGGGACAGCCAAATGGCCTCGTTCCATCTCTTTAAATCACTCTCTGGATGCCAGTGGCAGTCACTGGATAGTTTCTGTTCTCAGCCCTTGAGCAGTGCCAGCCAGGGTCCTCCAGGCTGGCTCCCTACACTGTGAGCAGGAAAGGTCCTGATGTGGGTGAGAACACAACGCAGTCGCTCTCTGGAGTCTTCTCCCAGTCCTTCTTTGAACCTGGCCATCAATTCTCTCTCTGCCTTCAAAAATGCGTCTCCAAGTTCCGGGCCATACCGGAAGTTGTTCTGTAACTGGCAAAAACTAGGGTTGGCAACTGGGATTTGGAGTTACAGGTGGCCCCATTCATCCAGGACATGAGGGAACTGGGACAGAGATGATGGGAAGAGAATAATGAGAAGAAAAATGGGCCAAAGGCTCTCTCCTACTCAGCTCAGTGGAAAGCACATTCAACACCTTCTTTGTAGCCGGGAAATTGCAAAACGGGATGAAAGTCAGTCTTGGACAGAACCTCATCTCGAATCTCTAGAAGGAGTCGTGGTGTGGCACTGTAGGATAAAACACTGGACCACAAGTTTGGCTTGAACTGCAAGGTGGCGGTTCAAACCCACCAGTCACTCCTCAGAAACCCTATACAGGGTCACTGTGAGTCAGAAATGACTCCACGGTGCTTCACAACAACAATCTCTTGAAAATGCATCCGTACCACGGCTGAGCCCAGGGGAAACCAAGTTTTGCAAAGGGGCTGCTGCTCCTGTGAGGCCTTCGAGCAGTAATCATCCAATAAAGGCACAAACCGGAGCTTATCCTTCCAGCCATTTCCCTTCTGGTCTTCCCATCTGTGAGCTTTGGGTCTCATGCCCAGCCACCTGAGGGAAGGGTGTTTAGTTGGTTGGGGGAAAAGCAGACCAGATGGAAAGAGCCTCTGAACTTCTCCATAGCTTCCAACTCCTTTAAAGTCCCTTTAATCTTTCCCTCTTGTCCAGTCTAGGGGCTCTGAAGCCCTCCATTTTTCTGTTTTTGTTGGTGGGATGGTCAAGTTCTGATGTCTTTTTTCTACTGAAAGCCATTTTATTATTTGTACAGGCATACACATATTCCTAAATGCTCAAATATGGGAAGAAGTCATTCTCTCACACACACCAGCCAATTGTTTTTCAATATGGAAATAACCCTTCTCTTAGACCCTCAGAATCCACGGTCACTTCGCCTTGTTTAGATTAGACTCTCAAACAACTCTATCAAGAGAGCAGAAGAGACGTCTTTATAGACTTTACCTGGATGCTCCTTGGCTGTCTCTTCCCTGGCTTTCAACGGGACTTCTCATTGATTTTAGAATAAAATCTAAACCCCTTCACATAATCACGGACCCTACAGATCTGCTTTTGGTCTCTCTTTCCCCTCCTTCATCACCCCACCCCCCCTACTTCTTTCCCCTCATTCATTACATTTCCCTCTCATTGGCCTTTCTGTCCCTTGTTGTACCCTCTAAGCTTTCCCTGCCCCAGGGCCTTTGCCCTTGCTATTCCCTTAGCAAGAAACAGTCTCAACTAAGTTACATCTGTGTGTCTGGACAAATTGACTGGCGTAGTCTATTACCTCTGTAAAGTGGACCGAATGGTACCGATTACATCCTGAACATGCACCAATAGTAGGATAGCTAGAGAGAAAGTTTTGTCCCAAAGGGGAGTTCACCAAGAAACAGAGTATCTGGTATTTAATTGTTCCCATACTCATTTATGACAGTTCAATCTGCTAACAACCATAATCATTTAATGTAATGAGATGTTACAGAGCCCAATGAAATATGCGTACAGAGAGCAAGCTGTATTTCTGGAGTCTAGAGTGAATGCTTTAGAAAACTCTACTAAAGGTCAATGGCTAGAAATAGTGTTAAGAGTGGGAGGGAAAACTATAATAAAAATGGGGAAAAGAGTAAAAATCTGAGATTCTTTACTTAGCTTGCTTCTCAAATGATTTAAAGTTCCTGCTTCTTAAAACAGGGTGGGAAACTTTTCTTCTGCCAAAATTTATAACATCAGTTGTAGGCCATATGAAATTATCAACTGAAAAATTAGCCTGCTGTACTTGGTCAGACCCCCAACGACATGGATTGGCCAAGTGGCAGCATCGATGGACTCAAGCGTGGCAACAATAGTGAGGTTGGCCTAAGATTGGGCAGTGTTTCGTTTTGCTGTGCATAAGGTCACTGTGGGTTGGTACCGACTCGATGGCACCTAACAACAACAACAACATACTTGGTCAAACATTTAATTAGCTCACCCCTAATGTGATGACTGGACCAAATGATTTTGAGGAACTTACATGGCCTACGGGCCACACATTCCCCATCCCTGTTTAAAGTAAATATCTAAGGCAGAGTTGAGTAGATTCACTGGAGAACATATAACCCAGAAAGCCTAAAATATTTTGTATCTGGCTGTTTAAGTGGGAAAAAAATTAGACACTCCTATTCTAGATGGTCAATATAAGCTTGACAAGACCTATGGCATGTGTCTAAGCCTCTTCAATAATACCAATATCAACAGTAATGATGATGTTAAGATCAAAGAGCATCTAGCCTTTGATGCACAACTACAATGTCAGAAGTAGTATATGATGAACTGTACATACACAATTTAATCCCCAACATTCTAAGGAGAAGGTATTGTATCATTCCTAAGGTCAGCGGTTCAAGCTTACCAGCCACTCCTTACTCACAGGGTCGCTGTGAGTAAGAACCAAATTGATGGCACTTAACAACAACAATAATACAAATAAGAAAACTGAGAGCCCAAAAGGTCAACAGGTAATAAATGGTGGAACTGGGATTCACACCCAGGCTCTCTGTATCCCATGATGATTCCCATGTCTTGGTACTTCCCCAGGGTCTGTAGACCCACGGACTGTGAATACAAACACTCACATGCCAACAGACTGCCCTGGTGGCATAGGATTGTTCAGACTCATCGGTGCTAAGGATGGGTTCTTTTGAGGTTCAGGTCAGAGTTCCCATGGGACAGTATCTCTCACTTGTGGCCCTGTGGATAGTCCATATCCCAGAATTCCATGCTGAATGCACACTGGCATCAGCAGCTACGCTCAAGTTCCTGTTCCAGAGAAAGGTTCCTGAGGCCCATGCGTGCTTTAGTAGGGAGATCTGGTTCTTGTATGTGTCATTAATGTTCAAAGAATCCTTCCACATGGATTTACAGGAGAAGCGGATTGCTGCTGCAGGAAGGTTGGAGGAGGGCAACTGAACACAAAATTCCTTCTCACCCATCTGCAGCCCTGGGCCCCACCAGGGTCTGTCCCTGGATCTCAGGTGAGGCCTGTAAAGATTTCTTGCATGTTCACGTAACAGTCTCCCTGTGTTGAATACTATTCGCCTTGCCCCAATCTCCTATAACATAGTGGCTCCAGGGTCTTCTTGAGTAGCGTACCTTCCACCTTTCTCTCCTCCTGAGACATGGTGGGTCACTTCCCAGGCATAGAAGACAGCCTGCAGAGCCACCAAGGAGTAAGGAGCATGAAGATGGGTGTGTTCAGAGTTTCCCCCAAATCAATGGGACCTTCCACACAAGTCCCCTAGTTTTCCACCTGCACCCCAGACAACCCCTGTAAGTGTCACAGCTCTTGACCAACAAAGTTAATTTTTTTGCAACCCACAATGATGCCAGCTCAACACTGTCTTTGGGGATGGAGTGAGCCTGCTCCCTCCCCTCTGGTCCCTCAGTCAGTCCTCTTCCCTTTGGACACATGCCTCGGAAGATTACCTTCACTGCCACGAGCATCTTGTCCTTGGTTGGGCTGAGATTGTAGCACTCAGCCAGGAAGACCTTCCCGAAGGCTCCTTCACCCAGTTCTCGCTTGAGCACGATGTCCCTCCTCTTAATGTGTTGCACATCTGTGGAAGGGGACAGAGGGGGAAAGCAGCAAAGTCAGTCCCCGGAGTTTGTCCTGGCTTGGAGGCACAGGCATCTAGAGTGGGGAGAAAAGAGCCCCGGTTTCCAGTCCATGGTAGGTCACCTCACCATAAAAACTAGCACCGGGTTGTGATGCCACATCTCAGCTCTGCCCTGCCTCACCCTTAGACTGTCTAACCTGCGATTTCCCCAGCTGGAAACCAGAGTCGATACTAGACAATGCACAGAGTTCTGGTGCCATACTGGAGTATGCTGGAGTGTGCTGTCATACTGGAGACCATCTAGGGCAGTCTCAACATTTAATGGGCACAGGAATCACCTGGGGGAACCTCGTTAAAATACAGATTCTGATTCAGTGGCTCTGGGATTGGACCTGAGCCTCTGTCTTTCTCACAAATTCCCAGGTGACACTGCTACAGTTGGTCTATGCATTGCGCTCGGAATGGAATGGTCTAGTCTAGGGTCTAGTCAGGAATCAAGTTTGAATCCTAGCTCCACCACTTGTTATACTTTTGAGCTTGGTAAAGTCATTTGGCACCATTTCCTCATCTGTAAACTAATCACACTGTTAACCTCAAGGTCAGCAGTTCGAAACTACCAGCAGTTCTGCGGGAGAAAGATGAGGTGTTCTGCTCCTGTAAAGATTCACAGCCTCGGAAACCCTGTGCAGGGTCACTATGAGTCAGAACCGACTCCATAGTACATTAACAACAACAACAACAACAAAAGGGGATTAACCCCAACACCATTCTCACTGAATTCATATGAAGATCAAATGAGATAATCTATATCAAGAGGTGGGCCAACATTCTTGGCACAAAGTAAACATACACACATACATACATACATGTGTACACACATAGCTCTTACTATTACAGAATGGATGTAACACACCTCACACAGTACCTGGTTCACCATAGGGACCACTCATGAGTGGTAGCTGAAACTATTTGGGGAAAGCTTCTACTTGACAACATCCTCCCTTCTGAGGAAGAGAGAAAAGATCAATCGATCAGAGACTGCCCCAGAACCAGACCTATGCAAACAGAAGGTCGACCCTGCTTCTGCTGTTTTAGCAACCTAATTAAAACCTGTCTGCCAGGAGTAAACAGAGATGCGACCTCAAAGGACGCTATGGAGAAATCATACTGGCCAAGGACTGACAATGAAAGGCGCATGTCTGGAGATCTCTCACTGACCGTCATGTTGATTGTCCAACAGGCAGATGTCCATTAGAGATGGGTGTCCTCATGTGAATGTCATAAAGAGTGGTGCAGAGCCAGGAAAGGGGATGGTCTCAAATGATCCGATCAAAAACAAAAGCTGAAGACCGAAGACCAAGTCCAACTGTCCCCAGAAGGGAGATCACATGCTACCATGCCATGGGGCTGGAAGGTTGTCATTTGGGTGGTGACTGGTTTGGGGATTTCTTTCACTATTGTTGCAAAGTTGATTAAACTGCAAGTAAAACAGTTCAAGCTCACCAGCTGCTCCTTGGAAACCCTATATGGGGTTGCTCTGGGTTGGCACTGACTTGACGACACTTAACAACAACAACCATCCAGTTAATTGTCTTGCTGACTCAGCAGGACAAGGAAGAGCTGCCTCCAGGGTTTCCTAGGATGTAATCTTCACAGGAACAGATCAGGAGATCTTTTTCCCCCAGCCTTTCGTAGGTTTACAACACCCACCTTCTGGTTGGCAGCCAAGACTTTACCATGGCCCTATCGGGGCTCCTTCCGCTCATAAACACAAATAATTTTCTTTCTCTTATCAGAGGGCTCAGTGTTCCCACAGTTTTCCAGATGACCTACCCAGCAAGGATCTGAGGGCGGGAGCATTTGCAGGCCATTATTTACCCTCTCCTCCCCAGTAAGACAGACCTGCAGGCTCACAGCTGCTGGCAGCTGGTCTTCACAGGGCGTAGGGCCATGGCCCAGTCTTTACAAGAAAGTGATTAAAATTCAGTTTCATTCTTTGCATCCTCTGCTTCCATTCCCCAGCCTCAGAGGAGTGGAATCTATTTACCTTGAAGGGGAAGGCTAAGAATCCTCCCGCTGATAGAAAATGGGAGGTCAGGACCTCTCATGGGGGTGGGGGGGGGAAGGGCATCTGTTCATTGCTACAAAGTCATTCCCAGGTGACAGACTGTCCATGACGCAAGTGAACATCCTGGCTAGGCCTGGAGGTAAAGATGGTGCGGGTGCTGGCCACTTTGGAGCTGCCAAGTCCAGGCATCTGAGCACAAAGGGATTGGTCAGTACCTGGATCCTTCAAATACTCCATCTGTGGGAGGGCAGTGTGCATTCTGCTTACCTATGACCTAAGTTATTGTATAGAATCCTGGTGTGGTGCTGTGGGTTAATGTGCTGGACCGAAAGGTCGATTTGAACTTCAAGGTCGGTCGTTCAAGCTCACCAGCCGCTCCCGCTATGCAGGTTCACCAGGAGTTGGAACCAACTTGACGGCAATTAAAAATTAAAATTGTAAGAGAACTTGTAACCATTTCAGCCCTCTGAAATGTCAGTTGCATCTGATATCTTCAACATTACTGATATTATTCTACAAGAATAGGAATCAAGGGTCAAGTCAAGAATCCGGCTGAGACAGGACTAAAGCTCACAGCCTGAGCACAAGCCAAAGCTGCCAAGGAGGACAGGCAAAGGACCACTTTGGGAAGAGACCCCTTTGGCCCAGAGCCCCCGACTCAATCTCACCCTTCCCTGCATTGGAATCGGGAAGTGGTTTTCCCAGCCTGAGTATTGCACCAGAATCACCTGGAGGATTTGTGACAAAAACCACGCCTCTTCCTCCCTGATTCTGATGCGGTAGGTCCAGGTTGGAACCTAGGAATGTAAATGTCTAACGGTTTCCAGGTGATGCTGAGAACCCCCAGAACAGGAAGATAGGCAGGCAATCAGCCAGCTGAAGTCAGCACCCGCAAATATTGTAGACATCACATCTTTAGACAGTCTGGAGGAGATCAGAAGTTCTAGATACACCACCAGGCCTCGTTCCTCTCCGTTGTGTGACTAAGGTTGGGTTAAGTTCTGTTTTGAAGCCTCCGTGACATGGACAGCATGAACCAATCCAACCCAGCTGCTGTTGAGTTGATTTCAACTCACAGAAACTCCGCATGTGTCAGTGGAGACATGTGCCTCATCAGGTTTTCAGTGGATGATTTTGGGGGGAAAAAGATTACTAGGGCTTTCTTCTGAGGTGCCCCTGGGTAGATTAAAAAACCCAACTTCTCAGTTAGCCACCACACACGTTAAGCATTTGCACCTCTTAGGGACTTCCAGGGGTCATCCTGTCGTTGTTAAGTGCCTTGAGTCGGTTCCGACTCATAGCGGGTTTCTGAGGAGTGATTGGTGGGTTTGAACTCCTGACCTTGTAGCTCAAAGCAACCTTGTAGTCCAGTGCTTATCCTACAGTGCCACACCAGGGCTCCAGCTCTCTTGAATTCATGTATAGCAATGCCACTGGACACATCGAGAAAAAGTCAAGGTAGTATCCTGTATTTCCCTGGTCCCTAAGTCCAAATCTAGACAGGGCAACTTGCCCTGGTCAGTCTCAGCTTGTCAGTGTGAAATGAGACTAGATGTGTCTCACTAGAGCTGGACTTTGTTGTTCAGCTGCTGAGCCTGGGTCACATCTCACAACTTTCCCTTCACCTCTCCTTCCTCTACAGCAAGAATTAAGGGAGTTTCAGACAGGGCCAGTGGGAGCAACCTCCAGAGAGCACTTTCCTAACCCTCCGTCAACCTCTGGAGCGCTGGGGAAAGCGTTGGTAGCAGGGGCCCTTGAACATGGAGGGGCACGTGTGGGCACAGTGCTGGTGGCTGGAAGCCCATCTGTACCAGGTCAGCATCTTGGAACTCTCCAATGGGCCAGGTTTTCCCCCAAAACCTGCAAATAAATTTCTATGTCTGTTTTGTTTTGCAGAAAAGTGGGAATATCCACTGACTCAGAATTAAAATAGCTCTGGCTCCTTTTCATTGCCTTCCAGATAAAAGTATTTGGAGACCAACACTACTTTAGGATTCCAACTCAAGGTTCATCTCACGTGTGTCAGAGTAGAACTGTGCTCCATAGGGTTTCCAATGGATGATTTGGGTGAATAGATTTCCAAGTCTGTCTTCCGAGCTACCTCTGGGTGGACTCAAGCACCAAACCTTTTGGTTAAAAGCTGAGAGAATTGATCATTTGCACTTTCTAGGGACTGTTGTTGTTACTGTGTGCCATAGAGTCTGTTCCAATCTATGATGGTGGCGGTGGTTGTGTGCCATCGAGTCGGTTCTGACTCATAGTGACCCTGTATAGTTTCCGAGGCTGTAAATCTTTACAGGAGCAGAAATCTGCATCTTTCGCCCATGGAACAGCTGGTAGTTTCAAACTGCTGACCTTGAGGTTAGCAGCCCAACTCGTAACCACTTCATTAACAGAGCTTCTTTTCCAACCTATAGCTGGAGTCCTGGTGTGGCACTGGTTAATACATTGGACTGCAAGGTCAGTTTACACTACAAAGTCGGTGGTTCAAGTTTCCACTTCTTGGAAACCCTATACAGGGTCGCTATGAGTCGGAACTGACTCGACAGCATGTAATAACAAGAATAGGGTTTCTAAGGCTGTAAATCTTTAAGGGAGCAGAAAGTCTCATCTTTCTGTCAAAGAGTAGCTGATATATTTGAACTGCTGACCTTGCAGTTGAGAATCCATGAGTGATCCATTATGCTGCAAGCGTTCCTACCTAGGGACTAGAGACCAATTAACTCAAAAATTAAAACAAAACAATCGCAGTGCCATTGTAGTGATCCTATATAAAATTTTTGAGACTATAATTCTTTACAGAAGCAGACTGCTTCATTTTTCTCTGGTGAAGTAGCTAGCTGGTGGATTTGAACCACAGACTTTGGGGTTAGCAGCCCAATAACTAACCTGGAGAACCACTAGAATTTCTTCCATGAATCTACTGAAGGGGTGGTGATACCTGGAACCCAAGTCCAGGATCAGATGAGAAATAAGAACTAAAATAGGTTCTGGGAAATCATAAACATCTTTCTCTGCATGGAGGAAGAAGGGGTTCCATAAGTAACCAGGAAACTGGGGTAGAGAGAGGCTGGTTTAGGGCCAAACACTTACAGAAAATCACTTCTGTGTGAACATCCCCAAGAGTCTAGACAATACCACTTGAACAGCATCTTTCCCTGAGCCTACACAGGAAGAAGGAGTCCTGGTGTGTCACTGGTTAATGCGCTAGACTGCAAGATCAGCAGTTCAAGCTCACCAGCCACTCCTTGGAAACACTATGCAGGGTCCCTATGAGTCAGAGTCAACCCAACAACACTTAACAACAACAACGACACAGGAAGAAAAACAAAAGGAGCTAATGTGTGCTGCCATTTGTACAGCATTTGAGCCTCATGATAACCGTGGTAGATACGTGTACTGTGCCCTTTTTACAGATGAGAAAACTGAGGCTGGGGCAACTTTCCCAAGTTTGCACAGCTAAGAAGTGCTTTTTTTTTTATGGCTCCCAATTCTACTTTATTACCACCAAGATGATGGGGTCCACAGGACATATTCATCCATCTTCCTCATTCTTCTAACCCAGCCTGACTTCCTCTTCACTTTTTGAGTCCTGGTGTGGCATTTTGGGTTAATGCACCAGACTGAAAAGCTGTTTGAAATGCAAGGTTGGCAGTTCAAGCTCACCAGCTGCTCCTCAGAAACACTATACAGGGTCTCTATCCACTCCACAGCACTTCACAAGAACAAGAGCATCTTCCCGGAGGAAAGGCAGGCGCCTCCTACTGGAGACAGTCAAAGCAGATTAAGCCCCGGGGAGGAGGCTGAGTGGAGGGAAACTCTGGAAGAACAGGCCCTGGGGAATGGTTGGAGTGAGCTGGTTCCATTTCTGACATCCTTGTGACTATTTGGGTCCCTGTTTGTGCTTATTTTCAGCTCACATTGGGCTGTTCAGAGCTGCCTCTGGTGAAGCCATCTAACCAACATGCCAAAGATTGACGGATTTTTCCTAGGAGGCCAGGATATCAATCTGCTTTTACAGCCTGACTGGCTGGCCCTGAAGTGTCTGGAGCACAAGGCTCAGACGTCGGAGCACTGGAGAGTGGACTGAGGTGGGGAGAGTGCAGAGCTGGGCCCTGCAAAGACTTCCCAATGTCCAGCAAGGAGGGGGAGGCTGGAGAGACCAGAAGCTGGTATGCAATTGGAAAATCCAGAGGACTTCTAGAATCTTCTGGCTTGGCTCTTCCCTAATGGCTTTTTGTAAGACAGTCACCAGAGGGCTCCACCAGAGAGAGCCACCTGTAGAGTTTCTCATTCCCACAGATCAGCTGGTTTATCAGATGCAAATAAAAAATAAGGGTTTCTGTGTTTAAGTTACTGCTCTAAGAATTCTTTCTGTGTGCTGGGGACCAAGATAGCTATTCCATATGTCTGGGATTCACTTCTGGGAGGTCTTCCAAGCTTAGAGCAAAGCTTGACCTAGAGCAGATTCCTAAAGCCAATAAGGAGAGCAGGCACCTAGGTACACAAGAAGACTTTAGAGTTCCAAGGGGTCAGTGGACATGCCGTGGTTAACCTCTGTCTACCTCTCCCCATTTACCTGGACCGCTGTATCTTGGTGGGAGCTAGAGATTCCCTCCTGTGACTCACCAGTGTAGGGCCAGTGACCACGCAGGTCTGTCCCAAGACATAGGTGACATCGTTAGCTTCATCTTAGTGTTTTAGGAAAACCGGGGTGTGGCAGATATAAACTACCCAGTCCTGCTGGCCAGAGATGAAGAGGGAGTACAAAACCTACAAAATGGCATCTCTGAAAGATGGGGAACCCAATAGGTCTACATCTGAGTCCTATTGCTAAGTGTCTGTCAAGTCGGTTCCAGCTCATAGTGCCGCAGCGTACGGTTTCTGAGAAGCAGCTGGTGGGTTTGAACCGCTAATGCACCACACCAGGGATCCAACTAATTGTGTCTTCTCTGTGGATTGAGAATGTGAACCCCTACTCAGAAGCAATATTAAGAGGATGTCTTTACAAGTTTTAAGGTAATAGATATTAAAAAAAAATAACCCCATTCTGAAGCAAAATAGGCATTCAACAAAAGACTGTGTCCTTCCATTCTGCAAGATTTTCCTTTTCACTCAGGGCTTAACCTACTTGCTCTAAGACAGATCCTTAGAAAGAAATGAGAAAGGACAGTGTCTCTCCTGAAATAAAGTGGCATGAGGTTGCTCAGGGCGGAGGGAGTCACCAGCAGCCTGCCCAAACCTGTCACCCTGACGTCCTACCTTCTCCGCCTTCAGAGTCCAAAATAGTTTGTGAGAGGAGGTTGGTCAGACAATGAAATAAAGACATCAGGAGGCAGAGGAAGCCTCCTACTGAAGATTGGTATTGATCAACAGAGAGAAACCAGGTTTCCCAGGGTCTGTGGTTATAAATAGTGGTCCTCCTGGCTCTGCTCTATGTTAAGTAGCAAGTTCAGTCCCCAAAAGGGAACTTCCCCTGGAGGGTCAGACCCAGAGAGCCTAGTAGAAAGTCATTTACTACTTTGAACACTTTGACACATTATTAGCCTAAAAAGCCACTCATGTGGGTGGCACTGTGACTGTCTTTCACCAAAGATTGTGGCCCAAGAGGCTCAAAAACAGGCCCTTCATATATCCGAAGAGATGGCCAGTTGCTTTTTCAGCCGATCCCCTAATGGGTCCTCTTACCCACCTGGTACCCTTTCTTCCCCGGCCCATTTTAATATCTGCTCCCTAAGTGACCCTTGTCCTCACTGCTGAGATCTTGCAAAGGATTCCCCCAGGGACTCTATCTCACTCTGCACTCACTTGTCTCTGTTAACATATCGCTGTCTCCTTGTGTCCTTCTTAATGACATAAACAGCTGCCATGAATGGAGTCCTTAGCTTACCCAGTCAGTGGGCTAGGTATTAGTCTCCTATTCATGAGGTTTTCAGTGACTAAATGTTCGGAAGTAGTTCGTCACTCCTTCTTCCTAGTCTGTCTTCCTCTGGAGGCTCATCTGAAACCTGTCCACCATGGGTGACCATGCTGGTATTTAGAATACCAGTGGCATAGCTTCCAGAATCACAGCAACTCACAAGCCACCACAGTACAACAAAGTGACAGACGAGTGGTGGTACAACTCTAAAGAGAAACAGCTGTAAACATCCACTGAAAATCAGAACATGGAATGTATGAAGTATGAACCTGGGAAAATTGGAAGTTGTCAAAAATGAAATGGAACGCATAAACATCGATATCTTAGGCATTAGTGAGCTGAAATGGTATTGACCATTTTGAATCTGACAACAACATGGTTTACTATGCCAGGAATGACAAATTGAAGAGGAATGGTGTTGCATTCATTGTCAAAAAGAACATACCCAGATCAGTCATGAGGTACAACGGTATCTGTGATAGGATAATATCCATGCACTTAAAGGGAAGCCCAGTTAATACCACTATAATTCAAATTTACGCACCAACCATTAAGTCCAATGAGGATGAACTAGAAGAATTCTACCAACTTCTTCAATGTGAAATTGATCAAACATGCAATCAAAATGTATTGATCATTACTGGTGATTGGAATGCAAAGGTTGGGAGCAAAGAGGAAGGATCAGTAGTTGGAAAATATGGCCTTGGTGATAGAAATGATGTTGGAGATCATATGATAGAATCTGCAAAATCAATGATTTGTTTATTTCAAATACCTTCTTTAGACAGCATAAGAGATGACTATACACTGGACCTCACCAGATAGAATACATAGAAATCAAATTGACTGCATCTGTGGAAAGAGACAATGGAAAAGCTTCATATCATCAGTGAAAACAAGGCCAGGGGCAGACTGTGGAACAGACCATCAATTACTGATATGCAAATTCAAACTAAAGCTGAAGAAAATGAAAACAAGTCCACAAAAGCCAAAATATGACCTTGAGTATATCCCACCTGAATTTAGAGATCATTTGAAGAACAGATTTGATACATTAAACACTAAAGACCGAAGACCAGAAGAGTTGTGGGATGACATCAAGAACATCTCACATGAAGAAAGCAAAAAGTCATTAAGAAGAAAGGAGGAAAAGGTCAAAATGGATGTCAGAAGAGACACTGAAACTTGCTCTCCTGTGCAGAGATGCTAAAGCAAATGGAAGAAATGAGGAGGTCCAAAAATTGAACAGAAAATTTTAAGATCACCTCAAGAAGATAAAGCCAAATATTACAACAAAATATGCAAAGATGTGGAATCAGAAAACCAAAAAGGAAGAACACGCTCAGCATTTCTCAAGCTGGGAGAACTGAAGAAAAAAATTCAAGCCTTGACTTTCGTTATTGAAAGGTGCACTGGGCAAATTATTGAAAGATGCAGACAGCATCAAAAGAAGATGCAAGAAATACACAGAGTCACTGTACCAAAAGGAAATGGCTGATGTTCAACCATTTCAAGAGGTAGCATATGATCAAGAGCCAATGACATTGGAGAAGAAATCCAAGGTGCATCAAAGGAATTGGCAAAGAACAAGGCACCAGGAATTGATGGAATAAAAAGTGAAATCTTTTAAGAAACTGAGGGGCACAGGAGGCACTCTCTCATCTCTACAAAGAAATTTGGAAGACAACTATCTGGCCGACTGGTTGGAAGAGATCTATATTTGTGACTGTTCCAAAGACAGGTGACCGAATGGAATGTGGAAATCATTGGACAGTCTCTTTGATATCCCATGCAAGTAAAGTTTTACTAAAGGTAATACAGGAACACCTGCAAGCATACAGTGACAGAACTTCCAGTGGTGCAAGATGGATTCAGAAGAGGTCATGGAATGAGGAATATCATTGCTGATGTCTGATGGATCTTGACTGAAAGCAGAGAATATCAGAAAGATGTTTACCTGTGCTTTGTTGACTATGCAAAGGTTTTTGATTGTGTGGATCATGACAAGCTATGGACAACATGGAGAAGTTTGAGTATTCCAGAACACTTAATTCTGCTCATGAGGAATCTGTACATGAACCAAGAGGCAGTTGTTCGAACAAAACATGGGAACACTGGATAGTTTAATATTAAGAAAGGTATACGACAGGGTTGTATTCCGTCACCATACTTATTCAACCTGTATGCGAGCAAATAAAATCTGAGAAATTTGGGTTATATGAAGAAAAACATGGCATCAGGATTGGAGGAAGACTCATTAACAACCTGTAATATGCAGACAATACGACCTTGCTTGCTGAAAGTGAAGAGAACTTAAAACATTTACTGATAAAGATCAAAGAGCACAGCCTTCGGTATGGATTCCATCTCAATGTAAAGAAAACAAAAACCCACACCACTGGACCAATAAACAACATTCTTATCAGCAGAAAAGTTTGAAGTTGTTAAGGACTTCTTTCTTCTTGGATCAACTATCACCACTCACGGAGGCAGCAGTCAAGAAATCAGACATGTATTTATTGCATTAGACAAATCTGCTGCACAGGAACTTTTTAAAGTGTTGAAGAGCAAAGATGTCAGCTTGAGGACTAAGGTGCGCCTGACCCAAGTCATGGTATTTTCAATAACCTCATATGCATGTGATGTTGTTGTTGTTAAGTGCGGTCAAGTCGGTTCCGACCCATAGCGACCCTGAACAGGGTTTCTGAGGCTGTAAATCTTTACAGGAGCAGAAATTCTCATATTTCTCCCACGGAGCAGCTGGTAGTTTCGAACTGCTGACCTTATGGTTCACAGCCCGATTCGCTCTGGTTCACAGCTACCAGAGCTCCTTATGCATGTGATAGTTGGACAGTAAATAAGGAAGATTGTAGAATAATTGATGCTTTTGAGTTATGGTGTTGGAGGAGAATATAGAAAGTGCCATGGACAGCCCATAGAACCAAATGATCTGTGTTGGAAGATGTGCAGCCAGAGTGCTCCTTGGAGGCCAGGATGGCCAAACTTCATCTCTCATACCTCAGATATATTGTCAGGAGAGAACAGTCACTGGAGAAGGACATCATATTTGGTAGGGTGGAGGGTCAGAGAAAAAGAGGAAGTCCCCCAGTGAGATGGATTGGCCAAGTGGCAGCATCAACGGGCTCAAGCATGGCAACAACAGTGAGGTTAGCCCAGGATTGAGCAGTGTTTCATTCTGCTGTGTATAGGGTCTCTATGAGTCGGCACCAACTCAGTGGCCCCTAACAACAACCACAGGCCTAGTGTGAATAACCTTCACAACCCTCTTCAATACAAGAAACTGCCCTCCACTCCAGCCCACCCCCACCCCCAGTTCTACAGTTAGGTCACTGGAGCTCAAGAACATAAAGGCTTCTGCCCAAGATACTGCCCCCCACCCCACTCCCACCTCCCCAGTTCTACAGTTAAATCACTGGAGCTCAAGAACATAAAGGCTTCTGCCCAAGAAACTGTCCCTCACCCCACCCCCAGTTCTACAGTTAGGTCACTGGAACTCAGGAACATAAAGGCGTCTGCCCAAGACGGCCCAGCTTGTAGAGGTGGTGCCAGGACTGCGAAGCCAGATCAGTGGCGTCTGTCATCTTGTCTGATAAGACCTTGCCATTCAATCACGACAGCCTCTATTACCCCAGAAAGATTTTGCTTTTAGAGCTGGGTTTTTAAGGTCTGGTATGGCACTGTAAGATTAGCCCTGGACTGGTACCCACAAGCAAACTGCAAGATTGGCAGTTCAAACCCACCAGCCACTTCTTGGAAACCCAATCTAGTATTGGTATGAGTCAGAATTGACTGGAAGGCACTTAACAACAACAACAACAACAATAGCATGGTGCTTATTAATGAACCTGAGGGTGCTTTGGGTTAGGTGTTGGGCTAGGAACTGCAAGATTCACAGTTTCAAATTTGCTGGCTACTCTGTTGGTGACAGATGAGTCTGTCTTCTCCAGTAAAGACTTGTCATCTCTCTGTGAGTAGGAATCGACTTGAGAGCAGTGAGGTTTTGGATGGTACTTCTTAGGGGTCCCTGGGTGGTACAAACTGCTAAGCATTCCACTAGCAGCTGAGAAGCTGATGGTTAGAAGTCATCTAGAGCAGCTCTACTGTGCACACAGGGGTCAAGTCTCAGGACTTGACAGTAACTGAGAACAAGGTGCTTGCTAGGAACAGGTAGCATCAGCAGGGGTGGAGCGGTTGCATCATGGAACCCATTCTTACTGCCCATGGTCACTGTCGTGTGGACACTGCATGAGCAGCGGGGGTTGCTTCTGAAGATGAGGATGGTAGCAGGAGGCAGAAATCTAAGACCTCAGTGCCACACAGAAGATGAGAGGGTCTCAGTCTCACATTGCAAGCTGAGTCCTGCGGCAACCATGCATATAGAACAGTGGAAGGCTCTTGGCAGGAAGGGAGGAAGGAACATGGAGAGGACAGGAGGACCTCTGAGAAGCGTGTGTTTTCTTTGCACTATCCAGACCCTAGGGTCTCAGGCTGCCAAAAACGCTCAGAAGAAAACATTAATTTAATACCACACATTTAATTACACATGAAATGGAATGTCTTTAAATGGAAGAAGAATAACATTCCCAGGGCTCCAACTGGGGTTTTTTGAAGTGGCGGGAAGGAGAGAGAGAGCCAGCTCTGAATCTTTGAAGGGGAAGAAGGCTGCTGAGAGAGCAAGTCCCCTGTCTGGTAGGAATTGCTGCCTTCCAAGATACACAGGAATGTCTGCACTCGCTGCTTCTCATGACCCCACTCTTTGTGTCTCACCGAGCAGCAGGACATGCTGAACTGCTGTCCCTTCCAGTGTTACAAGAGCATGACCAGATGAGTGCGTCTCCGGGCCAGCTATAGATCTTTTATAGGGTCTGGCGCCAACACTGCCAGCTATCCACTCAACTGTTCAAATAACCTCTCACTGCTTGCAAAGCAATCACAGGATGGTTGAAGGAGTCAGTGAAAGGATCTTCTAGTCTCATGGTGAGCCTTGGTGTAGCACTATAGCATGAGCACTGGATTGGTAACCACAAGGTTGGAAGTTCAAACCCACCAGCCACACTCAGAAAACCTGTATAGGGCTGCTATAAGTTGTAACTGATTCAACAATAACAACATAGTTTCATGGGAGAAGTCCCTAGATAGTACAAATGGTTAAGCACTGGTTACTGACTGAAAGGTTGGTGGTTCAAATCAACTTGGAGGCACCTTGGAAGACAGTCCTGAGATCTGCTTCCAATAAGTCACAGCTGTGAAAACTCTAAAGGACAGTTCTCTCCTGAGCACATGGGTTCACCGTGAGTTGGAGTTGGCTTAATGCCAACTGTTGGTAGGTTGGTTGGTTTGTCGGTGCTTGGCAAGAACTTTTCTAGGAGAAAATCTTTCAAAAGCTGAGCATCAATGGAAAAGAATTCTGCAGAATTTTCCCTAGAGGTCCAGGCTTTACAATGGATCCCTGGTAACCAGCCAAATGGGACATCAATGACACCGAAGAGGACTTCAGACTGAATGAACACCATAGACGTCTGTTGCTGTTACTGCCCTAGAGTGAGGTCAAAGCAGGCTTGTTTATCCAAGGACCCTGGTATTTCTCCTGGTCCATCCATGTCTCAGTCCTCCTCGCACTGGACTAGGCCCTCCTCCATTCTCTTCAAAGTTGGACAACATTATAGATGGAGTCGTGAAGGGTGCTCACACCAAAGGGCCAACACTGTGTTATTTGAGTTTGTAGGCTAGGCGTGGGACCTAGTACCCAGTAAAGGCAAAACCAAACACCATTTGCAGCTGAGTTGGTTCCAACTCACTATGACCCCATGTGTTTCAGAGTAAGACTGCATGCCGTACGGTTTTCAGTGGCTGTGATGTTTCCAAAGCAGTTCACCAGGTCTTTCTTCCAAGGTGACTCTGGGTAGATTTGAACCACCAACCTTTTGGTGAGGAGCCAGACACGCAACCATTCACATCACACAGGTACTCCTAATACATCGCTGCTGCTGTTGTTAAGTGTCCTCGAGTCAGTTTTGAATCATAGTGACCCTGTGGAGGGTTTCCCAGGAGCATGGTAGGTTTGAAATGCTGACCTTGTGATTAGCAATCCAGTACTTATCCTACAATGCCACACCAGAACTCGCTCCTAATATATACACAAAAATATTTGATGAGTGACTGAAAATGTCCTCTGAATTACTGAAAGAGTTTTCAGCAGGGAGGCCACTCCAAGAAAGGAGGAAGGAGAAAAGCTGGGAGGATAGAAAAAGAAAAGGAAGATGAGTAGAAATGGGAACGGATCCAGAAAGTTCCAAAGAGCAGATGTATTGATATCCTGGATCCAAGACTGGTCCCAGGAACCAGAATCATGTTGAACCAAGACAATAATGAGACCTACACCTCAGACTTTCAGACAAAGGGTCTCTGTGATCTGCATCCCACAAAGCTCAGGAACATCAGGCCTCATTCCAGGGTACATGTGCACCCTGAGGCTAGAAGTAGCTGTCTAGGATGAAGAGACAACGTGTTCCTACCAAGATAAAGAAATAAATAAGACCCCCTGCTGTTTCTGGAAGTGAAGAAAAAGCATGAGCAGATGACGACCTGTTCTGGGGTGATTTCCAGCTCACGTTTCCTGACATCAACAGTTCACAGAGTAAGGCGAAAGTTCAGATATGTCCCTGCCCCAGATGCAAACCCTCTCAGCTTGACCATCGTGAGCTCAAACAAGCACAGCGCTCCTAGCTGTGTCTGCCCTTCCATGCCTACTTCTTTCAGCTCCATGTCATGTGGGCCTTTACCATGGTGGGAGGACCACCCTGGCTCTCACTAAGCATGGATTCCCAGAGCCAAGAGTAGAAAGCAAAAGAACTCCCCAAGGAAAGCCATCTGGAACTGAGAAGTTAGGTGCTGAAAGATGAATCTCAGGCTCCAGCTGAGAACCTGTCCCACTAACCACTTGCCCAACTCCCCGGTTTGTCTGCTCTTCGGGCTCGGATTTTTCCTTTGCAACTTGACGGTGACAAGCTATCACTCAGAAGGCCCATACAAGGAGCTCATTCCACATCACAATCTCCCTGGGGGCCTTGCTCCATTTTTTTCCCAGGTGCCAGCCTTGGCTCCTCCTCTCTGGCATCTAACTCTCTCTCCTAAATCTTTCCTGTGCTATGGCGCTTCATCAACAAATAATGTATTCAAGATTTCTCCATCCAGTTCTAGAGCTCTGGGCTAAGATATACACTGCTGGGCACCTAGAAGTTGGGAGGAAGCAGCTTCACACAGGAAGTCTGAGATCCATCAGAGGAACCCTGCGTGAGGAGCACAGGGTGAAGTGGAGGAGCGTGGAACAAGGACCACAATCACCCAATTGCTGAACTTCCCATTGGTTTCTTGTCTATAGAAAACTGAACCTTTTCAGGCAGGAAAAGGAGCTCTGGTAGAGTAGTGGGTTATGAGCAGGGCTGCTAACTGCAAGGTCAGCAGTTCAAAACTACCAGTTGCTGCACAGGAGAAAGATGAGGCTTTCTGCTCCTGTAAAGATTTACAGCCTTTGAAACCCTATACAGGGTTGCTATAAATTGGAGCAGACTCCACAGCACATAACCACAACCACCATCATGCAGGAAAGAGCATCATGAGACTTGTATAGTGGGGCTGGAGTCCTGGCGTGGTGCTGCACGACCAGCACTGGAATGCGAATCACAAGGTTGGCAGTTCAAACCCACCTGCTGCTCCTTGGAAACCCTATATAGGGTCACTGTGAATCAGAATCAACTTGACAACACTTCATAACACCAACACAATAGTTGGTATGGCACTGGATTGCTAATCACAAGGTTGGCAGTTCAAACTCACCAGCTGCTCCTTGGAAACCTTATAGAAGGTTGCTATGAATAGAACCAACTCAACAGTACATAACAACAACAACGTAGTCTGAGGAGACAATATATTTAAATAGACAGAAACAAATACAAAACAAAAGGAGGACGGACAGGAAGAGCACTTTGTAAATTGGTAATGTAGGATAAGCACTAGACTACTAACCACAAATTCGGCAGTTCAAACCTACCAGTCACTCTGAAGGAAAGAGATGAGGATTTCTGGTCCCTTAGAGATTTACAGCCTTGGAAATGCCATAAATGGAATCTTGGTGAGGTGCTATGGGTTCATGCACTGGACTGCAAAGTTGGTTTGAACCACAAAATCAGAAGTTCAAGCTCACTAGCTTCTCCTCAGAAACCCTATACACGGTTGCTATGGGTTGGAACCCACTCAGCATCACTTACCAACAACAACAACAATATGATGGGATTAGAGCTAAGGATGTGAGCAAGAGCATGGCTTTGGAATAAGACAAAACTAGGTGCAAATTCACAAACTCCAGTCCACTGCTAATGTTGGCTGTGGCTGCGTGCCTTCGAGTCGGTTCCGACCCATAGCGACCCTGTACAGGGTTTCCGAGGGTGTAAATCCTTACGGGAGTAGAAAGTCTCATCTTTCTCCCGTGGAGCAGCTGGTAGTTTCGAACCGCTGACCTTAAGGTTCGCAGCCCTATTCGTAACCACTATGCTACCAGAGCTCCTTACTGCTAATGTTAGGAGATGTATTTATTTGGTAATTCACTAACCTAGTCTTGAGGCCTTATGTTTTCATGAGTGAAATTAGGGATTTAACTTGCTGAAACCCTATGAGAATGTAATAGAATTATATGTGTAGCATGTTACATTTGAGCATGTATGACTACACTAGTGACTATGAAGTTCCTTTCTTCCACTAGTCAATTACTGAAACCTTCAATGATCTTCTCTGATTACTTAATCTCTCTGAGCCTCAAGTTCCTTATCCGTACAATGAGATGATTTTTTAAAGTATCTGATGCGTGGAATTGCATCATATTGAAATGAAATGAGATGGTAAATGCTCAGAATAGTGCCGAGTACATAGTAGGTGCTGGCAGTGGGTTGGATGTTGTTGTTTGCCATCGAGTAGGTTTCAACCCACAGTGACTTTGTATAGGGTTTCCGAGGAGCAGTTGGTGAGTTTGAGCTGCCGACGTTACAGGTCAAATGACTTTACAGTCTGATGCATTAACCCACAGCACCACACCAGAACTCAGTGGGTTGAATTGTTGTTGTTGTTGTTGTTGTTATGTGCCGTGGAGTTGGTTCCGACTCATAGTGACCCTGTACAGGGTTTCTGAGGCTGTAAATCTTTACAGGAGCAGAAAGCCTCACCTTTCTCCCACTGAACAGCTAGTAGTTTCGAACTGCTGACCTTAAGGTTCATAGCCCAGTTTGTAACCACTACGCTACAGAATAGCATCCCTCAAAAGTTCACGTCTACCCAGAACCTCAGAATGTGATTTTATTTGGAAATAGGATCTCTGCATATGGAATTAGTTAAAATGGCTTTGTACTGGGCTAGGTTGGGATTTAAACCCAATGACTTACATTCTTACAAAAAAAAAAAAAAAGAAGATACACAAGAGTCACATGCTGTTCAGATGACAGCAGAAATTGGGGTGATGCATCTACTGGCCAAGGAACCCCAAGAGTTCCCAAGAGCTACCAGAAGGTAGGAGAGAGTAAGGAGGCAGACTCCCTCACAGATCCACCAGAAAGAACTAACATCATAAGCACCTTGACTTTGGATCCTGGCCTCCAAAATATAAAAGAATAAATTCCTGGTGTTGCAAGTCATACATTTGGGTTACTTCGTTATAGCAGCCACAGAAAACTACTACAATAATCAATACACATTGGTCTATAGTGTCCATGCCTTCGAGGTAAAGTCCCTAATCTCTACAGTGATGATTTAGAACTCGGATGACTTGGCCTAAATCTCCAGACATTCTCTCATAGATTCCCTACACCAGCACATGAAATAGGTCCAACAGACTGATAGGCTGGCCATTTGCTGTCCTCTGAGATGCTCTGTGCCCATTTGTACCCAAAGTCTATTGGGACTGTCCTTCACCGTCCACTAGTAGAAAACAATCTATGTCTAAAAACAGGCTCTAACCCCATATTCTCCAAAAGATCTTCTTCTAGCCGTTTTTTCTTCTTTAAAACGTTCATTCTTTCATTTTTACAACAATTATTCATAACAAAAACTGAGCTGTGCTGGGCCCACCTCTACTCCCCTGGTTGTCCCTCAGCTTAACTCACTCAGAATAGCTCGATCCTGTGCAATGTCTGAAGCATTTTACACATATAAATACATAAATTCTCAAGAATAGGTTAGATACATTGAACACTAACGACCACAGACCTCAAATGACCAAAGACCAGACAAGTTGTGTGATGGCATTAAGGACATTAAATATGAAGAAAAGGAAAGGGAAATTGAGGCTCTCTTCAAAGACATAAAATTTTAAAAACCACCAAAATGGGTGCTGGAAAAGACTATGAAACTCATTCTTGAACATAGAAAATCTAAAGCAAGTGAATAAAAAGGACAGCTTGAGAAGACAAAGCAAAGTATTAGAATGAAATATTACAGTATTTGGATTCAACGCTGGAAACACCTATTTGTCAGAAAATTTGGCGGACTGAGTGGACGAGATCCATATTTGTGCCATTTCAAAGACAGCGATTCAATAGAATGTGGAAATTATTTTTAAAAAATCCTTAATATCACATGAAAGTAAAATATTTTCTGAAGATTAATCAAAACTGAATACAGTAGTATATCTACAGGGAACTACCAGAAATTCATGCCATATTCAGAAACGAACATGGAACCAGAAGTATCATTGGTAACGTCAGAGGGATCTTTCTTGAAAGCGGAAAATAACAGAAAATATATGTATTGGCTGCATATTGTTGACTATGCAAAGGCATTCTACTTGCTCTTAAGAAATTTTGGATATCATTATGAAGAATAAGAATTCTAACACTTGTACACAGACCAAGAGGATGTAAACTCCAGAGATGGTGATTCTATGGCTCCAAAGAATAAGGGGATACTGGATGGTTTAAAATTTAAAAAGGTGTCATTGAGGTTGCATCTTTTCATGATACTTATTTAATCTGTATCCTGTACAATTAAGAAACTGGACTATATGAAGAACCAGGCATCAGGGTTGGAGGAAGACTTATTAGCAACCTTCAATAAGCAAATTACACAGCCTTGCTTGCTGAATGTGAAGAAGACTCGAAACACTCACTGATGAAGACCAACAACTACAGCCTTCAGTAGGGATTACACCGCAACATAAAGAAAACAAAAATACTCACAAATGAACCAATAAGTAATTCATGATAAACAGAGAAAAGATTGAAGTTGTCAAGGATTTCATTTTACTAGGATCCACAATCAACAGCAGTCAAGACATCAAATGACGCATTGCCTTAGGCAAAAAATGTTAAAAATCAAAGATGTCACTTTGAGGACTAAGGTGTGACTGATCGAAGTCAGGGTATTTTCTTCAGTCACTTCCAGAAGACCAGAGAAGAATGGGTGTGTTTGCATTATATGGTGCTGGTGAAGAATACTGAATGTACCATGGGCTTCCAGAAAAACGAACAAATCTGCCTCGTAAGTGAGGATGGTAAGGTAAATACTTTGGGCATGTTATTAGGAGAGACCAGTCTCTGGAGCAGAGCATTATGCAGAGAAAGAACTTGAGTGATACAGAGGAAGGCCTGTGAGCAGATGAACTGACACGGTGTCCACAACAGTGGAACCAAACACAGCAATGATTCTGGGATGAATGTACGCAGTGTTGCTATGTTGGAACCAACTCAATGGCACCTAATGACAACACCTATCCAAATATAATCACCAGCATTCTAAAATGTCCTTGGTATATAACTAAAAAGAGAAAATAGGATTAGCAAAGGTCCTATAAGATTGTTACGTCATGTAACTTTTAGGCACATTGATATACAAGATTCCAGTCCATTTGTATGCCAACCCTTTCATCTACACTCACCACCTTCTAGAAAAACATTGCTGTACATGGTTGTTGCTGTCTTGTGGCCTGAAGATGTCTGTTGACTCTTACTGTTGCCCCAGTGATGAACGGAACGAGGATGTTAGTTTAGACAGCAAGAACCCCAGGACATGAACAGATTACTGAGCAACACCATGATCTTTGAGAAGATCTAACATTAGTCCTGTTTAAAGCATGAGCAGGACTTAAAGCCCAGAGAGGGTGATGCTGTGGCTCAGAAGAGAAGGGAAGGTAGTTTAGAGTGCACAAAAATTTGGAAACTCATATCCCCATGTGAAGGCTCTTGCCCTTAACCCTTAAGATATTTCTTCCAAAATGACTCATCTTTGCTCTGCTTTGTAGAGTCTTACATTGAGCTGTAAGCAGTGCATATGCCCTCCTTAAACCAAAAGCCAAACCAGTTGCTGTCAAGTTGATTCCAAATCCTGGTGACCCCAAGTGTGTCAGAGCAGAACTGTGCTCCGTAGGGTTTCAAGTGTCTGTTCAGAAACAGAACATCAGGCATTCTTCCAAAGTGACTCTGGGTAGATGTGAACCTTGGACCTTTCAGTTAGCAGCTGAGCGCACTAACCATTTGCACGAGCCACCCTGCAGGGCCATTTCCCCCAGAATGAGAGGTAGAGTCCACTCAAGTATTCTAGTGACCCCTGTGTAGCTTCTTGCTCCCCCCCACAGCTGTTTGTAAGGGTGGCTACGATAAACCTAACCTGCTAACCCCCACATCCTCTCCCTGCCCCAGGAGTCTACAGCTCCCTCACTCTTCCCAATTCAACATGCACCTGTCACCTTGAGTTCTAACTGTTCAACATGCTCCTTGCTGCCAACTAGCCCCAGGGCCACCCAGTTAACCGGGCCATGTCCCCTTCACTTGACTTGGAGTGTGAATCCTGTTTACATCAGCCTCTGGTTGGAGGTCTCGAAATCCACCTCCACAGACTGTGGCAAATAGATTACAAACCACAGAGGCTGCAGGGGAGATTGGGAATCAGAGACTGGGCGCCTTCCAACTGAAGCTCAAGTTGCTGCCAGGTGCCCTTTACCTTCCTGATCCACTCCCCCCCCCCCGACCACCACCACACACACACCATCCTCTCTGAGTCTCTGCTGGGGTCCTTGCTGTACTCAGCAACTTCTGAACAAGATCTGAGGCCAGAACTCCTGGGTTCCTGCCACACAGCCTGTGTGCGTGGGCAGCCTGAGCTCAGAGCAGCCAGCAGATTCGTTCCGCACGGCCTCCTCCCCAGTCCCGGATCTGTGCTTCCCCTGCCGAAACCCACTCGCTCTGCCAGGTGTTTTCCCACCACATCCTCTGAGCTGATTTCCAAGCGATTCCCCACACCAGATGTTAAACTCACTGGCCGGTGGTTTTCTGGCCTGTGTCCTGAAACTCCCCCTACCTACAACTATTGAAAAACAAAGACAAAGTTGGAACCACCGGAATTAGGGGTGCTCCCACCTTACCCCTGGAATCGTTCCAGGGGCTTGGCAGTTCAGGTCAAATCTACACAAGTTCCAAGTCTGCTGTCTCCCAGGCACTGACTAAACTCATCAGTAAACACTACAGCACTGTCTCTGTTCACTAGACAATCCTTTATACTTCTAGTTTTCTTAGCACCACAAAGAGAAAGGTGAACTTTGAGCAATGCTGATGTCTGTTTTGCTTACCAGGCCTGTCGAAAGAAAAGTTGGGGATTGGGGAGCTAGTGGAACTGATGATCAGTGGAGAATTAGGAGTGGGGAGAATTCACCGACCATCACTAGACTTGTTGCTAGAGTAGAAATGTTGTCGAGAAATGGTCACATTTTAATTACTGGTAGGTCAAGACACTTTTGAAAAGGGCCCTGGTGGCACTCTGGCTAAAGTACTTTGCTGCTAATTGAAGGATCAAACCCCCTGGTCACTCCACAGAATATGGCAGATGGCTTCCATGAAATTTACAGCCTTGGAAACACCATGGACTGTTCTACTGTGTTCTGTAACGTCTCTGTAAGTCAGAATCAACTCGATAGCAACAGAGTTTAGGCATCCGCAGTGGTCCCAATAGACCCAGATGCCATCTCTGTGGCATCAGCCCCAGGAATCCATCCTCATTAGCCTTGAAAGAAGGCAGCCTCCCTTCACCCTACAAGTGGATCCAACTACCCCTTCTTCTTTTTCACTTTTCAGAAGTGATTAGTTGCTTTAATGCCTATGCGATAAGGCAATAGTAACACAGCTTCTGCGGGTTTCCGAGGAGCAGCTGGTGAGCTTGCACTGCTGATCCTTCAGATCAAACTGACTTTAAGGTCCAGCACCTTAACCCACAGGGCCTAACGAGGACTCCTGCATAGAAGATTAGATTTCTACCACTGAAACACCAAGACCCTCCTTTTTCACCATTGCTGTTGTTGTTAATTGCCTTTGAGTTGGTTCTGACTCATAGTGAGCCTGTACAGGTTTTCCGAGGAGCAGCTGGTGGGTTTGAACTGTCGACCTTGTGGTTCACAGTCCAGTGCAGATCCTACAGTGCCACACCAGGAGTCCCCTCTTCACCACAGACCACTGCAATAGTCTCTCTTGCAGACCCTCACCATCACTTTTTCTACTCTTTCTTTGAAAACAATCTCTTTTTAACCTTTCTACTCATTGACCCTTCTCCATGTCAGGCCTTCTCAGTGTGTGCAGGTTCATACATGTGTGTGCATGTGCATGAAAGAGTGTTCCTGTGTGTGTCTACACGCTTTCCTTTCTTCCCTGAAGTAAAACTTGATTGCAGGTGCCCCTGGGAGACGTGAATGGCTCCCTGAAGCCCTACATGGGTGCAGTGTTCAGACATGCACCATTCCTGACAGTTCTGGGGGAGGCCAGCCCCTGAGCACAGCCCCTCCTGACCCCATAGACTGTAACCAGCAGGGCTAGGTGAGACTAGTTTACCCCATAAACTGGCCCTTTCTCTCCATGAGTCTTCTCTGGAAACTTACCATTTTCCCATTTTCAGCACAAAAGCCAAGAAACGGATGAACCAGGCAACCATGGCCCTGCCTGTAACATGTTTTTTTGTCTAGTTCACATGGATGACATCCTGTAAAACTTTCCCAGCTCTGTGAGAGTTTGGATCAAACATGTGACTCTCCAGTTACTCTAGGCCATGACTTAGGGAGAATGATTTAGAAAATCTAAGTTATAAAACAAAGAAGGATGAAATATTTAGATGAAAGACTATTAAATATATATATATATACACACATACATACATGAGGGGGATTCCAAAAGTTTATGGAAAAAATTCCAATGTTCCTTAATGATATATCTTGTTGTTGTTGTTAAGTGCCGTCAAGTCGGTGCCAACCCATAGCGACCCTGAACAGGGTTTCCGAGCCTGTAAATCTTTACAGGAGCAGAACGCCTCATCTTTCTCCTGCAGAGCAGCTGGTAGTTTCAAACTACTGACCTTAAGGTTCACAGTCCGATTCATAACCACTACGCTACCAGAGCTCCTTATCTACACACCTATACACACACACACACACACACACACATATAGTTGCTATGTGCCTTGGAGTCTCCAACTCATAGTGACCCTGTACAGGGTTTCCGAGGCTGTAAATCTTTACGGGAGCAGAACACCTCATCTTTCTCCCATGCAACAGCTGGTAGTTTCGAACTGCTGACCATAAGATTAGCAGCCCAATTCGTAACCACTACGTTACCAGAGCGCTCTCTCTCTCTCTCTCTCTCTCTCT
>NW_006408619.1:7450530-7451065 GCF_000296735.1 Chrysochloris asiatica
CTTCTTCTGTTTGTCTGTGTATTCTTTCGCTATCCCTATCGCCGCTGGATCTCCCCTCCTCGTGAACCAAACACGAGTGACAACTATGTCGAGGTCAGACCCCGACTTATATTATATTATATTATATTATATTATATTATATTATATTATATTATATTAATTATATTATGTATTTATCTTTGCAGTCCAAACTGACCTTGCAGTCTAGCGCCTTATCCTGCAAGCGTCACACCAGGACTTCCTTTCTCTCCATATCTATCTGTCTATCTATCTATCTATCTATCTATCTATCTATCTATCTATCTATCTACATGGAGCTCTGGTAGCGTAGTGGTTACAAATTGAACTGCGAACCTTAAGGTCAGCAGTTTGAAACTACCAGCTGCTCCACGGGAAAAAGATGGGGCTTTCTGTTCCTGTAAATATTTACAGACTTGGAAACCTTATACAGGGTCGCTATGGGTCGGAATTGACTCAACAGCACTTAACAACAACAACATATTGTTAAGTGCCGTCGAGTCAATTCCGACCCATA
>NW_006408619.1:7452390-7466965 GCF_000296735.1 Chrysochloris asiatica
GGCTTTCTACTCCCGTAAAGATTTACACCCTCGGAAACCCTGTACAGGGTCGCTATGGGTCGGACCCGACTCGATGGCACTTAACAACAACAACAACATATATATGTGTGTATATATACATATGTGTGTATATATATTTATGTGTGTATATATGTGTGTATGTGTATATGTATGTGTGATCTGTATATGTATGTGTGTATGTGTATATATGTGTGTATATATGTATATATATGTGTGTGTATATATTTGCATGTATATATGTGTGTATGTGTGTGTGTATATATGTGTGTGTGTGTATATATATGTGTATATATATGTGTGTGTGTATATATGTGAGAGAGAGTGAGAGTGAGAGAGGGTGCTGTAGGATAAGCACTGGACTTCTAAGCACAAGGTCAATAGTTTAAACCTACCAGCTGCTCCTTGGAAAACCCTATACATGGTTGCTATGACCCGACGGCACTTAACAATACAATAACATATGTGTTTTTGCATGTAATTTAACAGAGCAAAGCCATTTGATCAATAGTTAAACGTCTGATTGGAATGGGGAGGCTCAGAGTTTCCATCAGACCAAGGTTAGTAAAGTACTGTACCTGCCCATGATCACTGATGTAATGTGTATGAAAAGTCATGTCCTTCTTTTCACCTGTTGTGTTGTCTATACTTTTTGTTGAGTGAATGTTACAAATAACAGATGAATAAATAAAACCACGGAAATTTCCTGGGAACCTCAGTGATCTCAAGGGATCTGTAATGGATGGAACTGGATCCTCCAGAAAGAAGTGTCCAAGCAGGAATCGTAGCAGCAGTGGATGCAACCTTGCTTGGGGCAACACGGCTTAACCTCCCAGATGTTTTCAGTTAACAAAGTCATCCACAAGTATGGTGTATCCTAATCCTAACGCCTTCTGAGGGACGTTTTATAAAAGAGAAGGACAAACATAGAAATAGGGCTATACACAGAGGGAAGCAACATGTGAGGATCTGTCTACAAGCCAGAGAACTTCAAGAAGTGCCTACGAACCAGAAACGGAGGATGGGAAGAGAAAGTACAGCCCTGCCATCCCCCTGAATTCAGACTTCCATCTTCCAGAACTGTGAAACAGCAAACAGCTGTCCTTCCAAGCCCCCCATTTGATGCTATATTGTTTTGACAGCCCTAAGAAGCTAAGATAGAGTTGATTTCTTAAACAAGTGCTTTCATTTCTCATGCTTCCTTCTTTGCTCTGGAAGCCTGGTGGGGAAAGTGCTGAACCGAACCACGGCACAGTTTTCTGTGTCTTGTGTCATTGGTGAAGACAGAGATGGAAGGAACCTGGAGCTCCATGGTGATGAAATGTTCCAAGGCTGGCATTCGACACACCAACTTTGCTCCTAGCTAGCTGTGTGACACTGTGCATCTTAATAAACGTCTCTGAGATGAGGTCTCTTCTGATGAATGCAGTCTACGTCAGATGTTCGTGGGCAAATGCGATTTAATTAGTCTGGAGTCCTCTTACCACTGTCCTTGTCATTCAGTGAGTACTTTCATTCAGATTCACTTTGGCTCTGCTAGCCAAGAGTTCTCAGTCTGGGCGGCCACACAAGTGCTCACTTACCTCCACACCATGCAGACAGAGATAAGCAGAGATTCCAAAGATGAAGGTCCTCCCTCACCTAAGAATGGACCTATGCAGCCTACACCCTGAAACAGGAAGTCATCTACAGAAGCCTCTGCTTGGCCCCTTTCAGCTGTAGATGTGGCTGATTGCTCCAGGTCACAGGCATTCAGACGTTTGGCTTACGTAGGCTGTTTGTCATTGGCTGTATGGACTACAGAAGGTCAGGGGACCAGCCCGGGGAAGCCAGTGGGCAGCACTAAGAGATGATACAATCACAGCACGGGGTGTCACTCTGTCAAGTGGCTTTTACATCTGTGTGTGGATCCTGCTCACCCTCAGAGTGTAGGGAGGGGTACAATGGAACTTTGGTAAGTAAGTGGTACTGGAGCTGGACCAGGAGAGCTGGGCAAGGAAGGTAGAAAGAAAGCCAGATGATGTCCACCCACACCTCTGCATCTAAGAGGCCCATTGATCCAACTCTACCCAGCCACTGGACCACTCAGACCACCATGGTAGCACTGGGCAGAAAGGTCCACTTAATCCCAAACTTGCCAGTTTTGAAAGTGATCGTAACTAGGGCGCTGACATGAATTGTCCACTTCATTGCTGGGACCCACATTTATTTGTTTAATTAATGAGTAACGGATCCAACCATGAAAGCTTGCAGTATGTGTCAAGAACTGGGTTATATGCTAAGGACTCAGCGTGGAACCAGGAATTTTCCAGGTCAGGTCCTCCAGGAGCCCAGCAGCCTAGAGGAGAGGACAGATGAGTCAAAGAGCAATGCTAACACAGTGTGACAAACCCCACATAGGGTATGGAAAGGCGCCTGGAAGGTGCCTCTAACTGGGTCTTGAGGGGTGGGGAAGACTCCTCTAAGGGAAAGCTACCTGCTCTAAGTCTCAGTTTCTTCATAGATTAAAACCTGCAAAAGCTGGACACTTCAAAGGAGGAAACCTGTCAGAGGAGGAAAACACAAATATTTCTCACTAATAGAAAGCCCTAGAAAAGTGATCACACTGCATCCTATCAAAAGTGGAAATCCCGGGAGTCCTGGAGTAACAAGGCAGTCCCATTAAGTCCCCGCCCCTCATCAGTTTCATTTTATGTAAGTGTGAGAATACATGTGAACATGCATATCATAGCCTGACTGAAAATGTTCTAGTTCTGTCATCTTCTAACAATAGCAGAGAAATGTCTGAACAGCAAGCTGCAAGTCACCTCAGGTACTTGCAAACTAGGCCACTCCATTTCTCTGTTGAATCACCCCACCCTCTCTCTACTTCCATCAATGACATTTCCAGATGGGGGTCCTTTAGAAAAGAGCTGCCCACAAATCGGTCCATTACTCAGATCACCACATCTCAGTTCTCCAGGATGGCTAGAAATCTCTTGTACCCAGCACAGAACTGTGGGGATGGCATCCTTACCTAAAATGCTTACAATCTGGCCAACTCTGCTCAACCCAACCATGACAACTGACTTGCTGTAGTTCAGTGCCATCAAGTTGGTTCCAACTCATAGTCACCCAGTATAGGGTTTCAGAGAGCTGCTGGTTTAAACTGGCCTTGTGGTCCAGAGCTTACCCTACAGCACCAACCAGGACTCCTGGGAGCAGACTGCCTGGGATCAAAGCCAGCCTCAGAAAATAATTTAGCTTTGTGATACTCTGAAAGTAACTCAATGGCCTTAGAATAATAATAGTGCCTACGCCTATCTGGAGTCCTGGTGTGGCCCTGTGGGTTAATGTACTTCAATGCAAAGTTGAACTTCAAGGTCAGTGATTCAGCTCACCAGCCGCTCCTCGGAAACCTTATACAGCGTTGCTATGACCCCGAACTGACTCGACGGTACTTAATAACATCAAATCCCTATCTAGAGATCATCTCAAGAACAGATTTGATGCATTAGACACTAAAGACTGAAGACCAGAAGACTTGTGGGCTGACATTAAGAACATCACACCAGAAGAAAGCAAAAGGTCATTAAGAAGAAAAGAAAGAAAGAAAAGACCAAAATGGATGTCACAAGAGACACTGAAACTTGCTCTCCAGCTTAAAGATGCTAAAGCAAATGGAATAAATGAGGAGATAAAAGAGATGAATAGAAATTTTCAAAAGGCAGCTCAAGAAGAAAAAGTCAAACCTTATAACGAAATGTACAAAGCCCTAGCATTGGAAAACCAAATGAGAAGAACACACTCACCATTTCTCAAGGTGAGGGAACTGTAGAAAAAAATCAAGCCTTGATTTGGCGTATTGAAGGATTCTCTGGACAAATTATTGAATGATGCAGAAAGTATCAAAAAAAGATGGAAGGAATACTCAGAGTCACTGTATCAAAAGGAAGTGGTCAATATTCAACCATTTCAAGAGGTTGTTGTTGTTTGTTGTCAATTGCCGTCGAGTCCATGCCGACCCATAGCGACCCTGTATAGAGTTTCCAAGGAGCAGCTGGTGAGCTTGAACTGCTGACCTTGAAGTTCAAACGGCTTTGCAGTCTGGCACATTAACCCACAGCACCACACCAGGACTCCATTTCAAGAGGTAGCATATGATAAAGAGCCAATGATCCTAAAGGAAGAAGCCCAAGGTACACTGAAGGCATTGTCAAAGACAAGGTTCCAGGATAGATGGAATGCAACTTGAAATCCTTCAACAAACTGACAAAGTACTAGAGGGACTCATTCATCTATGCCAAAAACTTAGACGACAACTATATGACCAATTGACTGGAAGAGACTCACATTGGTTCCTGCTCCAAAGAGAGGTGACCCAATGGAATGCGGAAATCACAGACAATATTATTAATATCCCATGCAAGCAATATTTTGCTAAAAATAATTTAAAATTGGCTGCAAGCATGCATAGACTGAGAATTTCCAGAGGGTCAAGCCAGAAGAGAATGTGGAACAAGGCATATCATTGCTGACATCACATGAATCTTGGCTGAAAACAGGAATACTAGGAAGATGTTTATCTGTGCTTTATTTACTATGCAAAGTTTTTGATTGTGTGGATCATGACAAACTATCGACAGCATTGCTGAGAATGAGTATTCTGGAGCGCTTAATAGTGCCCATGAGGAATGTGTACACAGACCAAGAGGAAGTTGTTCAAACAGAACAAGGGAACACCGAATGGTTTAAAATTAGGAAAGGTGTGCATCAGGGTTGTGTTCTTTCACCATACTTATTCAACCTGTATTCTGAGAAGCTAGGTTAGAGGAAGAAAAACATGGCATCAGGATAGGAGGAAGACTCATCAACAGCCTGCGATATGCAGATGATACAACCTTGCTTGCTGAAAGTCAAGAGGACTTAAAATACTTACTGTTAAAGATCAAACACCACAGCCTTTGATACGGGTTGTACCTCAACTTAAAAGAAAACAGAAACCCTCACTATTGCACCAATAAATAACATCAAGATAAATGGAGAAAAGATTGAAGCTGTCATAGACTTCATTTTGCTTATCAACACTCATGGAAGCAGCAGTCAAGAAATCAAACGACGTATTGCATTAAGCAAATGTATAGCACAAGACCTTTTTAAAGTGTTGAAGAGCAAAAATATCAGTTTGAGGACTGAGGTGTCCCTGACCCAAGCCATGGTATTTTCAATAACCTCATATGCATGTGAAAGTTGGACAGTGAATATTCTCCTCCAACACCATAGCTGGAAAGTTGGAATTTAATATTCTCCTCCAGCACCATAGCTATGGTGTTGGAGGAGAATATTAAACTCACCATGGACTGCCAAAAAGAACAAACTAATCTGTGTTGGTAGAAATACAACCAGAATGCTCCCTAGCAGCCAGGATGACCAGACTTCATCTCTCATACTTCAGACATATTGTCAGGAGGGACCAGTCCCTGGAGAAGGATATCTTGTTTGGTAAAATGGAGGGTTGGAGAAAAAGAGGAAGACCCCCAATGAGATGGACTGGCACAGTGGCAGCATCAATGGTCTCAAATGTAGAAACAATTGTGAGACTGGCGCAGGACGAGTCAATGTTTCATTCTGTTGTGCATAGGTTCACTATTAGTCAGTATCAACTTGATGGCACCTACCACCACCACCAACAACTCCAAAGAATTGTTTTGTGTGCCAAAGTTTCTATATTTGCAGTGCATTCAGAAAAGGACCTCAGTTAGGGGTTGGTGATCCTCATGGTCACAGTTATCCACCTCTCTTCCTCCTCCTCAAGGTCATCATGTGGTCGCTGTCATGATCAAATCTCCACAGATGGAGAATTTACACTGGTGATAACCTCCCTAGGGGAGGGCTGTGTAGTACCATTAAGATCCCGGGCTTGATCATCACTAGATGTGTTGACCATTTTGAGTTTCAATTTTCTCACCTATTTGGCTCAGAGTCTGGGGGTGGCACTGTAGGATAAACACTCAAGGCAAGATTAGTTTGAGCCTTAAGGGCTGTGGTTCACACTCATTAGCTGCTACTGGGAAACCCTAGACAAGGTCCCTATGATTTGAAATCACCTTGAAGGCATTTAACTACAACAACAAAAGTAGGCTAATAAGAGGGACTACTGGTGTGGCATTGAGGGATCAATACTGGATTGTGAACCACGAGGTCAGCAGTTCAAATCTACCAGGATGTCCTTGGACACTCTATACCGGGTTGCTATGAGTCGGAGTCGAAAGCAACGACAACAACAACATGGCGTGCATTGTTACAACAATTAAATGAGACCAGAAAGCAGCCAGCACAAAAGAAGTTCTCAATAAATGGTAGTAACTTTACTATTACTAGTTGTTATTGTTGTTGTTAAGTGCCGTCCGGTCAGTTCTGATTCATAGCAACCCTGTATAGGGTTTCTGAGGAGAAGCTGTTGGGTCTCAACTACCAACCTTGTGGTTCGCAGTTCAGTGCTGATTCTACAGCGCCACACCACTAGGCTAACACAGAGGGGATAAAGGTTGTTCACTTCTGTCCTTTAAGGGGCTTAGAGTGACAAAATGCATATGAATGAGAAATAGACCTCTCTGTCCCCTTGGCCTCTGAGAGGCTGTGGAAAAAGACAGAACATTTAAAATATCTTGCTTGTTCTTCCTGAGGCTGGAGGTAAGACATGGAGAAAAGGCCTCTGGTTAAGCAAACATGCTAATTCATCTTTGTAAATGCAGAAGCAGGCTCAGTGCTGAGTAAAGCAAGAAGCCAATTGCTCTGAACAGTTAAGTGTAGTGACTGCATTTCCCTGCCAAGTGGTGAGTGAGAAGAAAAGAATACCAACAAGTAACCCACTGGGAACTCAAATGTTGGGGATTCCAGTCTACTGAGAGGCACCTGGGAATCTACTTTTAAAAAATCAGCCATTGAAAAGTCTATGGAGCACAGTCTCCTTCCCATCCTTAGCGTTCCCTGATTCCAGGCAGCGTGGCTTCCAGGAGGATGCTAAGAGAGATTCATATGGTGGGCCACACATGGCTTGAGTGGGCTTCCAGAGCTGGCATGCCCCGTCCCTCCCTCTGCCTGGCAGATAGCAAAGGACCAGCACCCTGGGATCCTGGAATACACATGGCAACTTGGCAACCACCTCTGACAAATGACCAAGAAACAGTTTGCTCAGGCTACAGGAAGTGATCCAGACCTAATTGCACTCATTGGTTTCAGCATCTATGCTCCTCCCCAGCCTAGTTCATTTCTCTTTTCCCTGTGGTCGCCGAGTCTTTCATGGCACGCCTTTATACTAACTGTGCTCCCACATTTGGTCTCTGTGTCATGTGACGCGCCATCCGTGAATTATCCCTTCATCAAGGACCTCGTCTCCAGCAGCTGGAAGTCCTAGGACTCAGAAGAGGGGTGGCTAACGCTCTCCTTCCTGCTCGCCCTGTCCTATGGCCAGCCTCAGAAGGACATTAAGGACCCTTTTAGACAAAGAGGAGGAGACAGGTTGGGACCACAGCATGAGTTTGTGGTCACCACTGAGAGCTGCTACTGTGAAAACATGGCTGCCATTTGGTCTCCTAACCTTGCAGACTGAGGTAATCTGATGATCAGTCTCTCCACCCCTCTAGCTCTCCTGTTGCTAGTTTCTTGAATCTGTTCCAGCTGGCTGACTTTTCTCCAATGTGGGGGGCTCTGCCCCAAGCCCAGTTCATTGGTTTAGCTGGATATGCCTCACTCTGAATTTTCTGTGGCTAGTTTCAATCTCTATAGACATGCCACAACCAGTGTATGTGTTCCCAGGGGGCTGCCTACTTAAAGGCCAGGGCAGGAGGTCAGACTACATGGCACTGCCTTCCGGTCCTCACTGACCTTGAGAATGTCATGGCACCGTGCTTGGTTAGCCATCTGCAGGACATACGAGATTAAACCCTTCACACAGAATCCCATTAACATTTCTGGACCATGCAGCTCAGAATCCCCACTCGGAAAATGTGGTGAACTCTGGCCAGAAGGGCCTTTTGGGGAACAATGTTATGTGAGTGTTGGCAGCGCTTTGAAGTCGTCTGTAAAAAGATGATGACCCTTGCCTTCACCAGCTTTGCATATTGGATGATGAAACCATAATGGTCAAGGAGATGGCGTTCCTTAAGTCAGATCTCTTGCTTCAGGAAACTAGTTTTATGTTAGGAGAATCCACTGTGCACCCTACTGGAATAAAACCAAAGCAAACCCAATGACACTGAATTGATTCTGACTCAGGAGACCCTATAAGGCAGAGGGGAACCGCTCCTTAGGGTTTATGAGACTAAATCTTCATGGGAGCAGAAAGCCTCATCTTTATCCTATAAAGTGACTAGTGGGACTGAACTACAGACCTCGCAGTCAACAGCCCAACACTTAAACCACTGTGACACCAGGACTCTCTAGTACCTACTCAAGGGCCCCTAAATTTCCAAAGGTATCTAGAATTCATCATCAAGTAGAAAGACAGAAATACAGTGTCTCTAGCGGGTGCTGGTTATTGAGACATCTTCTCAAAAAGAACTACTTGTTCTGCTATTCATTAGAGCTGAAAAAGAAAACAAATGAATCCAAATGTCCAATAAAAGGAGACTAATGAAGCAAATCTGTGTTGGAATAAATACAGTCAGCTTGTTCCGTAAAAACCAGGATGGAGAGACTTCATCTCTCATACTTTAGACATATTATCAGGAAGGACCAGTCCTTGGAGAAGAACATCATGTTTGGCAAAGTGGAGGGTCAGCAAAAAAGAGGAAGACTCCAAACAAGATGGACCGGCACAGTGGCTCAAGCGCATCAACAATTGTGAATGTGTCACAGGACCAGACAGTTTTCATTCTGTTGTGCATAGGGTTGCTGTGAATCGGACACAACGCATCGGCACCTAACACCAAAAATGGAGAAGTAAATGTGGTGTACCCATACAGTGGGCATTATCTAGGCCATTAAAAATCATGCTGTGAGTTCATGGATTGGAAGACTTAATATTGTGAAGGTGTCAATACCACCCAAAGTGATCTGTACACCTAACACACACAATCCTGAACAAAATCCCAATAGCCTTTACAGAAATAGAAAAACCAGTTCTCAGCTTTACAAGTAATAGGAAGAGGCCTTGAGTAGCTAAAACAATGATGAAAGAAAACAAAGTAGGAGGTCTCACACTTACTGATATTTAACATATAGCTTGAACTACTATACAACTTCAGTCATCAAAACTGCCTGGAACTGCCATAGGAGCACATAGAACTGAGAATCTGGAAATAAGCTCACACATCTAAAGCCAACTGACTTTTGACCAAGGTGCTGTTTGATTGGAAAGAAAAGTCTCTTAAGTAAACTGTGCTGGAAGAAATGGATTTCCACATACAGAAAAATGAAACAGGATCCATGTCTCACATCATACTCAGAAACAAATTCAAAATGGATTACGGATCTAAACGTACAAACTAAAACCATAAAATTCCTAGAAGAACAAGCAGGGGCAACATTATCAGGCCCAGCTTTCAACAACGGAATATCTACTACATCAATAAAAGGACAAGCCGCAAAAAAACACAAATATATAAATGGGACTACATGAAAATTTACAGGCTTTTGTTCATCCAAAGACTTAACAAAAATGTTTTACAGGTCAAACTAGTTTCACCCAGTTTCCAAGACATGTGTACAACCTCAAAGGCATCTGTACTGGGGAGGAGACACTAGCCCCAAGGAGGGTCTCGAACTGGAATGTCAAAGAACTATGCATCTGAGACAGCCCAGAATAAGTTCTGCCAGGCACTCCCAACAACCTTTGCTGCCCACTACATCTTGAAACCAACCTGTATATGCACCATATTATTACCCTAACTCTGTCTAATCAGGCAGCACTCCCGAAATCCCCACTTACCCCATGAACAAAGACGATGCCTTTCCATTCCCAAGAACCTTTACAAACCCCAGTTAAACCTTTGTTTGCAGTCCTTGTGTGTTGGTGTACGATCGCAAAGTTGCTTTGAACCACAAAGTCGTCAGTTCAAACTCACCAGTCACTTCTCAGAAACCCTATACAGGGTCGCTCGCTATGAATTGAAACTGACTTGACAATGCCTAACAACAACAAGATGGCGAAGATAAAAGAAAAACAGAAAACAGCAAATGTCGGTGAGGATGTAGGCAAACTGTAACCCTTACCTACTGCTAGTGAGAATGGAATATAGTACCGCCATTGTGGAAAGCAGGGTGGTGATCCCCACCTCCCCACTCTCACCCCCACCACCAAAAAAAAACAAAACAAAATACAGCTACCATGTGACTCGGCAATTCCACACTTGGGCAATACACAAAAGAGTTGAAAGAAGACTCAAACAGACACTTGGACACCAATGTTCACTGTAGCACTATTCACAATAACCAAAAGGTGGAAATACCCTAAATGCCCATCAACAGGTGAATGGATACACAAAAGGTAGTGGGATATACATTCAATGGAATACTACTTAGCCAGTAAGAGAAATAAAAGTCTTGATACATGTTACAATATGACAGAGGTGGAAGACATTATGCAGAGGGAAGTAAGTCCATCATAAAAGGACCAATATTATGTGACCTCATTTATATAGCCATACAAAAAAAGACAAATATACAGAGAACAAAGTTATTAGGGTTACCAGGAAGCAAGGGGGAAAGAGGAGGGTAACAGTGATGAAAAACTTCTGGAGTTTATAAGTGTCATTACACGGCTGATTAATGTAATTGCTATTAGGAAGTAGCACATCTATAAAACACTGAATTGCCAAAAGTTGTGTGATAGATATATTTACAACAATGAAAACAAAAAAGAGGAGCAGCTTCTAAAACTGCTTATGTAAAACCAAAATCCTCATGGGATTTGTTTCTTGGTTTGAAGGTGTAGGGTCTTGGCTTCCTGGGGGACATTTCAGTTAACTGATTTAACAACAATACCTTGAGGTACCTTCGAGGTTGACGAGTAGTGCCTGAGGTCTTAAAATCTTCCAAGTGGCCATCTAGGGCCCAACACTTGGGTATAACAGCATAAGGTGAGTCAAGAATAGGAGAAAGATCAGGAATCACGGTGGATCTAGATGATAAGAATTGGACTGAAAACTATGAGGTCCTTGGTTTGAGCCCACCAGCAACCCTGAAGGAGAAAGATGAGGCATTCTGCACCCATAAAGATTTAAAGCCTCAGAAATCCCATACACTGTTGCTGTGAGTAGAAACAAACTCCACGGCACTTAGAAACGAATAATGGAACCTATGACTAATTACTGCCGTCCTGGCCATGAGACTAGACCTGAGTAGCACCTGGCTACCATTTTATAACATTCAGATCAAAGACTCCATAGAAGAATCCTGATGAAAAGGGGGTCAATGCTTAAAAGAATTTGAAATTCTCAAGGAGTCTAGACTTCTTAGAACCAGGAAAGTAGGATTCACCACTGAAAAGACTGCCCTAAAATAATCTTTAAAATTTAAACCAAAAGTATTCCCTTAAGTCTTTTCAACGCCAAACAGTAGTTTGCTGTTGTAGTTATTAAATGCCCTTCAGTCAGTTCCAACTCGCCTCAACTCTGTATAGGGTTTCCATGGAGCGTCTGGTTGGTTTGAACCTCCGAACTTGTGGTTATCAGTCCAGTGTTTATTCCACAATGAGTTTGGCTAGTAATTAATGTCTTCCTGGCATATTACACTGATATAAAAGTTCTCTATGTGGGGTCAATGGAGAAAAGATTGAAGTTAACAAGGACTTCATTCTTCTTGGATCAACCATCAACACTCATGGAAGCAGCAGTCAAGAAATCAAACGACTTATCGCATTAGGCAACTCTGCTGCACAAGACCTTTTTAAAGTGTTGAAGAGCAAAGATGTCAGCTTGAGGACTAAGGTGTGCCTAACCCAAGCCATGGTATTTTTAATAACATCATATGCATGCAAAATCTGGACAGTGAATAAGGAAGACCATAGAAGAATTGATGCCTTTGAGTTACGGTGTTGGAGGAGAATATTGAAAGTGCCATGGACTGCCAAAAGAACCAATAGATCTGTGTTGGAAGAAGTGAATCCAGAGAGCTCCTTGGAGGCCAAGATGGCCAAACTTTGTCTCTCATACTTCGGACATATTGTCAGAAGGGACCAGTCCCTGGAGCAGGAAATCATGTTTGGTAAGGTGGAGGGTCAGATGGATTGGCAAAGTGGCAGCATCAATGAGCTCAAGCATGGCAACAATAGTGAGGTTGGCCCAGGACCCGGCAGTATTTCGTTCTGTTGTACATAGGATTGCTATGAGTTGCTACCAACTCAATGGCACCTAACAACAGCAACAACAACATACTGGCTCAAATAAGCCCATGGTAGCTCTGTGAATTAAGCTTGGGGTAGGAGGTCCATAACCTCCAACCACTCTGTGGGAGAGAGTTGAAGTTATTTGTTCCTGTAATGATTTGCAGTGTGGAAATGCTACCGGTAAATTCTCTATCCTGTGCAGAGCTGTTATGATTTGGATGTGCTCAATGGCAGCTGATGTTTTCATGAGAGGTGAAATTTACAACAGCGGCTCAGAAGATAAGACAGTAACCTTAGGGGGGTCAGTGAATTTATGTTCATGAAGAAGGAATGTGCAAATGGCTGCATCCCTTGAAGACTGTAATCACTATCACTAAACAGTACATGTAGATACTGTTGTTGTATTGGTGTGTGCTTTGTCATATATATCTTTTGCCAAAACTACAACATATATAAAATCCTAATACAAAAATAAAACCATGCTGTGACCTGTGTTTGTTGAGTCTGTGGGGAGCCTCATTCTCATATATTCCTATTTGGGGAACATATTAGTAGTAACCCCTATGGGTTATATACACAAAATAGAAGATCCAAATAAATAGACTATCTGGCCCTGTATAAATATTACATTTAGACCCAACCATATGGAATTGCCACTATATCCTTTTGATCCAATAATTCAAATTCTTGAAATTTATCCGTACATGTGCAAAATGATTTATAAAGAAGGATGCCCATTGCAGAGTTGTTTCTAAGAGCAAAACATTGTAAAGAAATTTAAAATTTTTGGCATATCAATATAATGGAATACTTTGGAGCTCTAAAAAAAGTGAATAAATTCCTCTAGTACTCTAAAATACTGGGGTAAGGGAAGGTTTAAAAATACATAATAATAGTGATGATTTATATTGATTCATGTTATTTTCATAGATGTAAATAAAATAAGTGTTTCGTTCTGCTGTGCATAAGGTCACTGTGAGTGGGTACTGACTCGATGGCACCTAACAACAACAACAATTTTTAATGACACAAGATAATACTGGTTGCCTGTGTGGTAACAGCAGAGTTGGGGGGAACCCACACATGAGGTGCAGGGTAAGATGAAGATGGAGAATTCTCACATACACATGCAGGCACAGCCAATTTTCGTTATTCTGGATGGTTATGAACTAAAGACCCAACTCACACTGAATGCAGAGGTCTGGTGTGGTACTGTAGGATAAAGTATGGCACCGTGAGGTAGGTTTGAACCACACGGTCAGTGGTTCAAATTCACCATTCGTTTCTTGGAAACCATATACAGGGTCGTTATGAGTCAGAGTCAACTTGATGGCACTTAACAACAACAACAACAACAACACAGAATTAGTAAACACCAAACCAGCCTTGTTCAATGTCAACCTGGGAATGTGCTCAGAGATTGCACATGTGCACATCTGTAAGCAACCACAAATCTGCCAGAAATACTGCTTCTGAGGTTACAAACACGTTTTGGTAAATAGGTGAAGCCACAGATATGGAATTCATGGATGAGGAAAGTCAACTGACTCTCAACATAAACACACACACAGGAAGAGACTTCAAAATGTTGATGGAGCAAGGGAATGAAGTGATGATGGAATTGTTCTACACCCATTGTGTGTGTGTGTGCATTTGTGTGTGCATGTGTGTGTGAGTCCCTGGGAGGTACACTGACAAGCTTCTTGGAAGACAAGCATGGTGATCTGCTACTACAAGATCGGAGCCTCGAATTCCCCATAGAGCAGTCTGTTCTGCACACATTGGGTTGCCATCCTCCAAAAGTCGGCTCAATAGCAACCAACAAGAATACATATATCCACATATATAGGACACAATGTGGGAGCTCTGGTAGTGTAATGGTTATGAGTTGGGCTGCTCACTTCAAGGTCAGAAGTTCGAAACTACCAGCTGTTCCATGGAAGAAAGATAAGGCTGTCTGCTCCCATAAAGGCTTAGCCTCAGATACCGGACAGAGCAGTTCTACTCTGCCAGCTCTACAGCTGAGCTGGAATGGACTCAGTGCTAGTGGCTCTACAGGGAGGAGCACGGTGGCTGTATCTGATAAAGCACTGGACTACAAACCGCAAGGTCGGCAGTTCCAGCCCACCACCAGGTGCTCTGAAAAAGAAAAATGAGGTTATCTGCTTCCTGAGAGATTTGAAGCCTCAGAAACCCTACACAGGATCACTATGATTCGATGGTGCTTAACAACATGTGTGTGTGTGTGTG
>NW_006408619.1:7467065-7501476 GCF_000296735.1 Chrysochloris asiatica
TATATATATATTTGTTGCTGTTGTTATGTGCCGTGCAGTCGGTTCCAACTCATAGCAACCCTGTAAAGGGTTTCCGAGGTTGTAAATCTTTGCAGGAGCAGATCACCTCATCTTTCTCCCTCGGAACCACTGGTAGTTTCGAACTGCTGAGCTTGCAGCTTGCAGCCCGATTCGTAATCACTATGCTACCAGAGAGAGAGAGAGAGAGAGAGAGAGATTAAGACCTGGTGTGGTACTTTTAAGGTTGGTTGTTCAAGCTCACCAGCTGCACCTCAGAAACCCTATACTATGGGTCGGAACCGACTCAACGGCATTTAACAACACACATATATATTTGTTTTGTTAGTGTTTAAGTGCCATTGAGTCAATTCTGACTTATAGCGACCCTGTATAGAGTTTTCAAGGAGCAACTGGTGGGTTTGAGCCACCAATCTTGTCATTTGCAGCCCAGCGTTGATCCTACCACGTAACACCAGGACCACCAGCCTCGTGGCTCACAGTTCAGTTTGACCCTACAGTGCCACACCAGCTGCTCCCTGGAAACCCTATACCACGTCTCTCTGAGCAGGAACTGAGTTGACAGACTACAGCATATATATCTGAGGCTTTAAATCTTGGAGGGAGCAGATAAATCCTGGAGAAAGATATCATGTTTGGTAGAGTGGAGGGTAGGCGAAAAAGAGGAAGACCTCTAGTGAGATGGATTGGCACAGTGGCAGCAGCAATGGGCTCAGGAGTAGCAATGATTGTGAGGTTGGCCCAGGACTGGGCATTGTTTTGTTCTATATTGCATTGAGTTGCTATGGGTCAGTACTGAAACCACAAGGTCGGTGGTTCAAACTCACCAGCTGCTCCTCTGAAAGCCTATACAGGGGGACTATGGGTCGGAATCAACTGGATGGCACTGAGCAACAAAAACATATATATATATATATATGTTGTTGTTAAATGCCAATCAAGTCAGTTTTGACTCATAGTGACCCTATAGAAAAAGTTTCAAAGGTGGGTTTGAACCTCTGACTTTGCAATCAGTTGTTCAGTGCCACACCAGGACCCATATATGCTGTTATTTTTTAAGTGCTGTCAAGTTAGTTCTGACTCATAGCAGCCCTGTACAGGGTTTCTGAGGAGCAGCTGGTGAGTTTGAACCACCGACATTCTTGTAGCTCAAACCAACCTTGAGGTCAACTGCTTATCCCAAGGCTAATGAGCCAGCCATACCAGAGTGTTTTATATCTATATATTAATATCTATATCTAATATATATATATATAGAGAGAGAGCTCGTAGTGGTTATGAGTTGGGCTGGTAACCTCAAGGTCAAAACTACCAGCTGCTTCCATAAAGATTTACAGCCTCAGAAACCCTATACAGGGTCACAATGACTCAGAGGTGACTCCACAGCACATAACCACCACCACCACTTATATATATATTTTTTTTTATTAGGGCATAATATATACATATAATACAGGTATCATTCAATTACCCAATTTTAATATGCAACTCAATGGTTTTTAGTAAATTTATCAAGTTATGCAACAAGCACTATATTAATACTCATTCCCAATTCCAGCCCTAGGCAACCATGAATCTAACTTCCTGTCTTTTCAGAGTTGCATCTGTGGGCATCTCCTATAATGTCATCATATAATATTTGTCCTTTTTGTTGGCTTCTTTCACTCAAAATTATGTTAGTGAGGTTCCAGCATGCATCAGTACCTTATTCCTTTTTAGTGTTGATTAGTATCCCATTATATGCATTTACTACATTTGCCTATCCAGTCACCAAATGATGGATATTTGGGTTGCTTCCACACTTTTTGGCTATTAAAAAAAATACAGCTACAAACACTCATGCACAAATCTTTGTGTATGTGTGTGCGTGCATTTTTGAAACATGTTTATATGGTATCTATACAAACGTCCTGTGGTGCTGTGGATCAATGCGCCAGACTGCAGTCGTTTGAGTTGCAAGGTTGGCGGTTCAGCCAGTCACTCTTTGGAAACCCTATACAGGGTCGCTATGGGTAGGAATCGACTCGATGTCACTTAACAACAATAACATATAAACGTCCTAAATGTTGTAAAAGACTAGTTCAAAAGCACATGCAAGCAATCTTGTAAAAAAGGATCAAAACAATGAGCAATGTGCGTGTGCCGTAGAATGATCTGATTTTGTTACATAATGAAATAAGCCCATCAAAAAGATTAGAAGGCAAAAAGCTGAAATGTTAACAGTGTTGTCTCTGGATGACAGGACGGTGGGTAATTTATGTGTTTGTGCGCTTTTCTGTATTTCACCAAATTTCTACTGTGAATATAAATTACTTTTGTAATCAGAAAAAAGCACTATGTTATTAAAGGAGGAAAAAACCCCTTCCCATTCAATTTCTCCAGAGTCTTTACCTCTCTGTTACAGAAGATTGCCTCACAACAGTCCACAGATGCAGGAGGTGAGGGGACCACCCCTCTCTCTCCTGCAGAATGCGGGTCACAGCATCCAGAATGCTGCAGAGCCCCGATGAGTAAGAATCATTGGTGGAGACCTCATCATCAGTCTCCATGGTAACCTGCAAAGGACACAGCACAGTGTGAACACTGCCAAGCATGGAGATGATTCAGCAGGAAGAATGGCCACCTCGCGCCTGAGTTTCTAAAGAACAGTGATATTTAACTGTGTGGCAAGGGGATCAAGCTTTCCAAAGCTCAAGGAGACTGACATCTTTCTAAACGACAGAAGGTTTACATCAACACTGACTGATCCTCCTGATTGTGGGTTTTCCCTGAAGTGCCGTTTCTATTTATACAGCTGCAAATAGATATCGCAATTCAGTATTTTCAAGAACTGAGTTTGACAAGTAGGTGTCCTTTCTCTATTCTGCCCTCTTACCGAAGGTCATCATTGGTGGATGGGCCAGCCAAGAGGTCTGTACACTCATAGAGGCAGGCTCGGGGCCATCTTGATAAGGGATTCTGGTTTGAGCAACTGAACCAGGTTTAGAAGGAGGTAAAGGATGGGGCACAGGCTTCAGGTTGTCACTTCCCAAGGTCCTCGGATTCCAGAAAGCTGAAGGAGTAAATAGCCAGGTTCTGGAAAATGTGGGGTCCCTCCTACCCAAATCTTAGGTTAATATAATCTTGATCGTCCTAAGTAGTCAGGTGTGAGGTCCAGCCTATTACTGACATTTTTTACAAACTGGTTCTTTGTTGCAAGAGGTTGTCATAGCAAGTATTTTCAAGATGTGACAACCAAAAATGTACCCCACATTTGGGACATTGGCAAATGTCCCAAAGGGCAAGATGATTTTCAGTTGAGAACCACCGCACCTGACTAGGAAGCTCTTGAGGGCAAGTTGTACGATTATTGTACGTCATAGCAGTGAGCAGGGTACAGAGCAGACAGCTAGTCCGTGTTTGAAGGATAAATCAATGAACCACATCCTCTCGTGATCCCAGGGGCATTCTGAAAAGTCCCTATTTTCCTGATGAAGACTGACAAATCAGAGACAAAGAGCCCCTCAAAACCAGCTCAGAGCGGTTCTCGCTCCCTGGGACATGAACAATGAAGAAGAGCTCTGAACACCGATTGCCAAACACAGAAGACATCAAATCAGATGCTTCCTTTGTTAGATGGTGTTCAGGTGCTATCCAGAGTCAACATGGGGAGCAGTCCTAAGGCACAGCTCATTTCATAATCCAATCAATGTCCACCAAAGCTACCACGATTAGTAGAATGAGGGAGGAGAAGGCGCTCCTAAAACAAACACTCCTCTGGGGAGTCCTGATGTAGCACCTTAGGATAATAAGCACCGGACCTCAAGGTTGGTTTGAACCGCAAGGCCAGTTATTCAAACTCACCATCTGCTCCATGGAAATCCTATACAGAGTCGATGTGAGTCAGAACCAACTAGATGGCACTTAACAATAACTGGGGGCCTGGTTAGAATGCTCCGAGCCTCACATGTTCCTTAAGCCAATGCACATGTGATGTATAATGAAGGTTCTGACAGGATGGAATGTCTGACCTGTGAGGAGCTGATCTTGAATTCTCTTTATCTCCCGTCATTCACTCCTCTTGCGCACGCCCACTGTGTTTTTGCAAACTCCATTCATGCTGAATCTCTTGGATCAGTTGATGCTAATTTCTCCATCAAGCCCACATTCCTTCTGCAGAGCACGCAAGCATCCACTGCTCAGCCCTCCCTATTAGAAAGGAAGTCCTCCTAACATATTTCCCATATTTTCAGCCACTGAGCACATAAGATCACATCTAGTTTGGTGTGAGTTGATACCCCATGGTCATTTTTGCAGGAACAAATGAGATTCTGACAGACACGGGTAGCCAGCAGACCCACACTTGGTTTCAGAATTTTCTTGTGCCTGTTTTACTGAGAGCAGTGAACCCCTGGTGGCCCAGAGACACTCTCAGGGATGTGGGTCTTTTCATAATATTAAGGTGGTACACGTACTGTTCAGTTGTGCCCTCTCACACACACGGATGGAGGCTTCTAATGGGGTCATGATGTGTGATGACACCCTTTCTGAAGGAATGTGTGCGAGTGATCGATCGTGTTTTGCACAATTTCCTCATTTTTCATTTCAAATACATTCAACATAATACCAATATATCCCATATAAACAAGACCTACTTGGGTCCTCAGTCATTTCCAAGAGTTTAAAGGAATCTAAAGTCCAAAAACTTAAAGATGCACTGCTCGACAACAATGTTATTCACAGCTCGGTATCACAGAACAGAGAGCGGAGGAAAAGCACTTGAAAGATCATTCTGGAAGGTAGTGTAAGTTCCCAAGTATAAAAATAAGTATATTTTCTGAGGGTTTTTTTTTTTTGTAATAGGAGAGTCACTGTGACATTTTATCTTCAAAATGTTCTCTACATTCCTCAAGGTGGGGGTAAAAAAAAAACCAAAACCAGGTCCAGAGACAAGCAAAAGCATTAATATTCTCAGTAAAAGTAATACATAGTAAATTCAGTATTGATTGTTTAAAGATGTATTGATGAGCTGATTTGCACTTTGACTAATCTCACCTTGCCAACCCCAAACTAATCAAACTGGGCTTCATTTGTTAGCATCCCTGAGGATATACAGAGTACAGTGGCTCTGTAGGATAAGCACTGGACTGCCAACCACAAGATTGCTGGTTCCAGCCCACCAGGTGCTCCAAGGGAAAAAGATGAGGTTTTCTGCTCCCACAAAGATTTACAGCCTTAGAAATCCTATGCAGGGTCACTATACATTCGAGCCAGCTAGAGGACATCCAACAACAGTTAAGACTGTGGAAAGTGTGCAGGAAAAGCCAGAGGGAGGGTGGCAGAGAGGGGCACGTGAGAATGCAAAGATTTTAATACTTTCGTCTTCAAGGTTTGGGGTTATCAGTGGATTCCAACTACTCTGCTGTAACTGGTGCTGTAGGATAAGCACTGGACTGCTGACTACAAGGTCAGTAGCACAAACACACCAGCGGCTCCCTGTTCCCGTAGAGATTGAGAGTCTCAGAAGGCCTGTGAGGTGCTGAGTTGGGATTCACCACACTGCAGTGGGCTGGGTTGGGTGTGGCTGCTTTATAATCATGGCACAATTTTCAACCAGAAGTGTTTTTTAAAAAAAACTTCTAAAGGACATCCATGACCAAGCTATAGACCCCATTCCCTCCAGATTTAAAACTAGTCTTTTGGCCACACCTGATTCATTGGGTTTCTTTACTCTCCTCTCTTCCCCACCCCTCCGCCGACACAGAATCTATGTATGGACGCTATTTCTCTCCCAAGGACTGAGGTGTTTTAAACACAGGTATGTCCGAACGCCTACAAGAGGCACGTGACACTTGACTCCATATCTCAGATGGAGCAACTGAGAGATAAATTCCACCTTCCCAGAACAACATTTGCCTTTCAATTGTTTCATTGGAGATATGGAGTCAAGTGTCCCGTGCCTCTCCTGGGCGCTCTCTCCAAACACCTCAGTTCTTGGGAAAGAAATAGCGTCCATATAGTGCGTGTGCATGGGTAGGAGGACAAAGTTAAGAAACATCAGCTAAATCAGCAATAGCTGAATCCTACCTTCCCAGATCAGCATGGAGTCCTGGTGTGAAACAGTAGGGTAAGCACTGGCCCACAAGGTTGGTTTGAACCGCAAGGTCAGTGGTTCAAATCCACCATCTGCTGCTCCTCAGAAACCCTACACAGGGTTGCTGTGGGTCAGAACTGACTTGATGGCACTTTAACAACAACAGCAATATCAACACGGCAAGTTGGTGACAAGGCCCCAAACCAAGATGCTCCCCACGCATACTGAAGCAGCGGTCCCTGGGCCCTTGTTGGAAGACGCCTTGTGCTGGAAACCGATGGGCGTGGAGGACTTGATGAAGGAACGAGGACTTCTCCTGTTTGCAGCAGTGATTTCTAGGCGCGGTGTTCCCAGCTCCCCGTGTCACAGGACAGGACTTTTCTCAATTAAAATAATTATCACACAGGGGGAGGGCAACAGCACGATACCAACAAGGTAGGTTTTATCAGTTCAAGGTTGGCGCAGCTGCAGTGGAATGTGAACTTCCGCCTAAGCCTGGCCCATCCTCTGCAGTCTGCTTCCATCTTAAGTGTACTCCATAACTCCATCTTTCCCCCTTAAATAGCACAACCCCGAGTTGGAATCTTTATGTGAAGGGTTCTGTTGTGTCCCTCTCTCCCTCCCCTCGCCCTCCCTAGCCAGCCCAGGCACCTCCCTGGAGAGCTACCCCTCAAGCTTTAACATTTACTCTTTGACATTTCAGACTATTAGTTAGGCAGAGCTGACTTCTTGAGATCAAAGTCGGAAAATCTTGCCGAGAGCTCCCACTTGGCCCTGCCCAACTGTGACAGAGGGGCTGTTAACCCCCAAGCATCTGTTTCCTTCTTTATCCAGAGAACCCATCAACCCCTACCTGAATGAGCACCCACACATTCCTCTCCCATTTGACTGCCTTGCCCTTGCTTTCAAGCTTCCTAACCCTTGGGGTGGGGCAAAGGTCACTCTTTCCACCTGATACACCAACACGTACCACAGCAGAAAGAGAAGGACCCAAACCCAAAAGTCACCTTCCACTAGGGGACAAAGCATTTGGGAGGGCACCTGCCAAGGGTCTTTACATGGGCATCACCAAGCATGGTACTACTCAGACGCATTGTGGAACAAGGAAAGGTGACTTACCCCAAGTCACTTCGCTAGTGGTAGTCCTGAGACTGGGATCCGAGTCTTCATTGCTGTGTGCTACCACTAGATGGTAACACTTCCACCAATCAGGGAAGGCTGTGTTTAGTGTCGAAGAGTCCAATTCGTATATCAAACGACTTACCATTGCTTCTGAGCTACCCCCGTGAAGGCTTTCTGCTCTTCCCAAGAGCACCTACCCAACAGTGCTCAGAAACTTTTCTGACTCTTCAAAGCAGACTGTAGAAGTCAGGGACCGAGCCTACAGCAGGGGAGAGGGACTAGAGGGTGGTGTTCTTGGCATGTGAAGGTGGGTGGGTGGTTATCTTCTGTATGGTTCTTTTTCAGAAACGTATGGCCATACCGTGCCGTCAAAAATGATAGGTGTTAGGAAAAGCAAGTTCTATGGCACTTTGGTTTTGCAGGTGGTGGGATGAAACTGGCTTGTGTATGGCAGGATTTCTCAGATCCTTCCTTGTCTTAATGATCATTGTGATTCTATCATCATTTTCAGTTGGCATCAAGTTGGCTTAGATTCAAGGTGAGCCCCTGTACATCAGAATAGGCGTGTGCTCCATAGAGCTCTCAGGGGATGGATTTTTGGAAATATTGAGCCACTTTTGGGTTGACTTGAACCACCAACATTTCATGTTACGAGCTGTGCCCATGATTCTAGTAGAGGTGGTGATACCAGGCAACATTCTCCCAAGTTATCTGAGGGTCCCTTTAGCACCCCGTGCGCCGAAAGGGAACCCTTGCTGTAATCAGTAAAAAGGGGAGGTGCACTTGATCCTCACAACGTCATTCATTGAATAATTCATATATGAGAAAAAAGAGTTTTCAGCAAGTTTGAGATTTCAAATGAAGAACGAACCAGATTGTAGAGACCAAAGTTTTGCCCCCAAAACAAATCAACTCAAGTGCACCAACAGATCTTTCAGTGGTTGATCCATTAAAATCATTAAGCTATCCAAAAATACTGTTCTGCAAATGTACCATGGGACTGTTCTGGTTTTATTGACCAGTTGGTTCTTTGGTATTAAAGGCACTGCTTAGAAATTGCCTGTTATGGCAGGAAGAAGGGCCAAACTGACAGCCATAAAGATTGAACGATTCCATGAGTCACTGTAAACATAGCCTCAAAATTTAAACCCTCCCATGGAAAACATTTTCCAAACATATTCTATATTGGTGGTTCCTCCCCTACTCCCCACTGACTGTGGGAAAGAACAGATTTGGGCGCTCCCTGGCCAGCTCTACATCTTTTCCCTCTGAAATGAAAGGCCTACGTTCAGAGCTGTGGTCCTCCCATGGCCGCTACCAGAGAGGGTCACTGATCCCAAGTCATGATAAAAGTTGTTTTGAGATAAACTCTCTCTCAGGCTTTCTCTCATAATTAATACCAAAGGGAAATTGAGAGTGTGGTATGTTGACAACACATAGGCTTGACTTAATTAGCATCTCGCCTATATTCTGGAATGTTCCTTCTTGATACGATTGTATTCAGGAGAGTCCTAGGAGAGGCACCTTCATTGGCTGGTCAGCAGTACATAGAGTTTAGAACTTCACCTTGTCTTGACCTTGGGAACAGGAAGGCAGATCTTGGATCCTGCTTGTACAGCCAATGCTGAGAGCATCTAGAACCGAGATCCTCTGCAGGTTCAGTGGTCTCCTGTGTCACCGAGGCATATCTGCTCAGCTTAAGCTCAAGGGCTCTCCATGCCAAGTGCTCCTAACACCCCTAAGAACCTGACTGTGTGAAGCAAATATGTCCCTCAGTCCATGCAGCTGCTTAAGACTGGGCCATATAGACTCTGCTTGCCCTACCCTACAACACAGCATACATGACCTCTACCCCCCAACACACCACACCCCGTCCTCCTCTGAGATATCCGTGTAATGGTCAGGATGTCATCGCTTTAGGCCAAGTCATGCAAAGAAAAGACCATCCCAATGTGATTTTTAAAACAACAAAGCTAAAGTTTTGGAGTGGAAGGTAGGTGGTATTTCAGTGCTTTATAAAGGAAGCATGGCTGAGCCAGCCTTGACAGCAACAAAAAGAAGTCACGTTCTTGGGATAAGGTCCTTGTCCTTCGTACAAGGACATGAACTTGGAGGCAAAGGAAGAGAAGGATAAGTCTTTTTAAAGGCAATGAGCACTTTGGTCCAGTGTGGTCCCCAAAGACAGAACCAGACTTCACTTTGCTGTCATGGTTACTGCATCTAGGTGGCAAAAACTGTGTGGAAGACACCCATGAACACAAGTTGGGTGTCACTGTCACTGACCAAGGCCACCAGTGTTACTTACCACAGTCAAGCTTGGTGGTGACTGACTTCTGCATCTGACAGAACACTCTATGCCTCTCACTTGGATGAAGCCACAAGTCAGCGATGGCAACTGAGAAAGACCTTTGGTCTTCAAACCCTTCCAAAGCTGAGCAAGGATTACGATGACCTTGCCAAACTTTCACAAGCCACTTGACGCTACTCTTAGAGATGGGTGAAGTGAGGCCTGCTCAGTGTTTGGGGCCCTCCAGAGAGCCATAGCGCATCTTTGTCTTCAGCCATATGCCCTTTCCTCCACCCTCAGCCACATCGAAGTTAGGGTCATCTCCATCAGGGATGGAGCAGCTGAGCAGCTCCTGATTGTAGCAGAGATGGCATCTGCTAAACAACACCTGTGAGTTCATTCTCACTCATGGCAACAAGACGTGGCTTAGAATAGAACTGACCTCCATTGGGTTTCCAAAGGCTGATTTTTTCATAAGTAAATCACCAGGACTTTCTCTTGAGGCACCTCTGAGTGGATTGTAACTTCTAACCTTTCAGTTAGCAGTTGTTTGTGTTAACTGTTTGCATCACTCAGGGGCTTGGCTTGGCCAGGGTGCCTTTGGGACCATGCTGTAGCAACCTCAGACACATCCTGTTGACAGGCCTGAAGTTCCCATCCAAGCTCTCAAGCCAGAATTTTTCTACAAAGCTGGCTTTCTTGGAAAATGTGGTAATCCTGCCTTTTTTCCTAGCCCAGAGTTCCATGCTTCTTGCCACACTGGACCCAGATGGCCTTGGTCTTGCCATGTTTGACAGGGAATCAGAGCCATCCACACATGCACAACCTGTGCTCCCTTCACAGGAAGCCCTGTAAGTGAGCATGCGCCCTCCAATCTTTCCTTCATTCTTCTAAGTTCTCACCATCCCTACCCAGACACTTGGCCACCTGAGCACTGAATGCACCTGGTCCTCTCAGGTGCACCCCTGGGAAGAAGTGTCCCCAAAGAGCAAGGGAGTGGCAAGATCAGATTCCTTCTGAACCACTTGTACATATGCCATCGACAAGGAATTACATCACTAAGGAGGCCCTCTCTAAACCTGGTTTGTTAAAAAGCGTGGTTGTAAGGGTGGCACAAGACTGCACGTCGTCCCTGCCCTTAGTGGATATCGAGGACAGTTTTGCTGGGTAAAGGTGGCAGTGACTGAGAAACTCTACACAAGTTCCCTTTGTCTCAACCATATGCACATCTCCTCCCTGAGCAAGCTGGGCTTTCACCTGCTGGTAAACTGGGGTCACTTTATGCCAGTTTTATGCGCTGTGTGGGAGGGACCCTGATGAAAATCCTACTAGATTTGGGCCTCTGGAGACATTTCTGAGCCATTCCAGAAAGTAAACCAACACCTTCTCTCTCACTGGGAGAGCTCACTTTTGAGTTCAAGGAGGGTCGAAGCAAGAGTCTGCCTGGGCTCCCAGAATGCACTGTCAGATGGAGGGTGGGAAGTGTAGGTGGTGGCTAACAGTAGGCTCGCTAAAGGACTTTGACAGAACCACAGCTATCCAAGGAAAAGCGAGGCGACACACAGCTTCGCCCACAACAGCCAGCAGCAAAAGGGTGGAAGGGTTAGGAGGGGGAGGAGGGAGCGCTCCAGACCCTGGCTGGAAAACCCTGATCCAAACAAGCAACCCTTCTCACTGCCTCAACGCTTCTGCCACTGTCCTTCTGAAGAGTTTTCCTCTGTCCTTCTCACCTTCCCAGAGAAGATGGAGCTGTGTTGACACTCCTCCTCCCCCACCATCCTTCTTGTCCTCTGGTCCTCAGCTTGCAGAGTTACCCTGGCAGCAACGTGGGTGCAGAAGAGTCAGCAAACACTGCAGAGACCAAGGCTCCAGCTCTTTGCCTAATTCATGTTTGGTGCTTTCCCAAAGCTCCCCAACACTCAACTTGTCCTGTAGTGATCTGCCTACTCCTGGGGTTTCTCTGTAGCTTCCAACTCTCCCTCTCACTGAGATGCTTGATCCTCTATTAATGCCTGGGATTGACCGGAGGGAACTGAGCCAACCCAAGCCACAGTACTGGGCTAAGGTCAAACCTGTGACTGGGGAGGTGGAGGTGAGGATGTAGCTTCTGGGAACTTGGCTACAGAAGAGAATTCCCACTCAGGAGGGGAGAGACAGGTCAAAGTCCCGCTTCTTGGCTTCTAAATCGAATATGTTGAGCATTTGTTCTTTCCTTGGGTAAGAACCTCTTGGGCTGAATATCCACCCTCTGGGAGGAGGTCTTAGAGGTAGGATGAAGAAAGTTCTAGTGAGTGTCAGGCAGTCAGAAAAAGATCTTCCTTCCACTGTCTTCCTGTCTGAAGCTTCTCATTCCTGACAGGATCTGGGCAATCAAACCTACCATCCTGAGGACTAGGTTGGTCTCATTCAACAAGTCCTCTCTACCTAATATCAGAGATGCCATTATCGGTCTATTTGGAAATCCCAACCACACTTTGGGGGCGTCCAGGGACCCTGATTGCCACAATGTGTGAAAAAAGCACATGACCGCTCTCCTATTTTGGAGCCTTCAAAATCCCCTTGCATAGATGAGTGTAGAAGGGAGTTAGGGTCTGCTGCATCCCTAAAGACTTAAGAAAGACTTTTTCCTCCTGGGAGTGGGTGTGGCATCCCCAGGACTGTGGCCTTCTAGTTGCTGAAGGTAGGCTACCCTAAGTATGAAGCTTCAGGAAAGCTGAAAGCTCTCTGAAGTCAAGCCCACCTGTCAGCTCCCAGCTGTGAGATTTGGAGGTAGTTATGATCTGCCTGAGTCTCATCTTGCTGGAGCAGAGGAGTTGCTTTATCTACTGGATCACATGACTACTATTAATGCTCCACAGGAGAGCATCTGGTCCAATATTGGTAGCCTGGCAACCAGTTTCAGGACCAGGTTGTCTAACATGAGTAAAGACTCACTTCCTCTTCAGGGACTGTCTCTGGGAAGGTTCAGCACCTGATTTCAGCCTCGTCCTATAAGACTTTAAGGATGCAGCTAGCTTCCCAAATAGGGTATAGAATCGGCAACCCCCAGTCATGCTCTCCAGAACCAAGATGCATCCTGACAGCAGCTAGCAAAAATAACAGGCTCCTAGCTGGTATCAGCTCTGAGCATCTGCAATGGAATCCCCTATGGGCAAAACACAAGCGTCAATTTAAAAAAAAAAAAAAAACAACCACTCGGACATTCTATTGGAATCAGAAAGTCATGAAGCTGCAAGTTTACAGCTGGTTCCTGCGTCTCCCTGCGCTGAGGCCAAGCCAAGCTTGTCTTCTTTCAGGGACTGAGTTTGGCTCTCCACGTCTTCCTTGTGTCAGTTATGGCTGCCCTAGAGGCTCAATGTTGGGGGAAATGCCCTGGGCCTTCAACACCTAGAAGGAAAATACAGTCCTAGGAACTGAAAAGTTCTTGGCGCCCAGCAACTTTTCCCAGCTTCCTTATCATCTGTCTCTTCCACCATGGTTATTATAGGCCTCAACCTACCTCAGGTCACCTTAAAGCACAAGTATTACTATGAAATCACAGAAACATTTATTAGGCAAAGACACCAAATGTGAAGCCATGATTTCTTGACGTATCGTCTACTTAGGTCTACATACATCGGAAAGTTCTATTTCCCACTCTTTAACACTTTCCTGAACAATTCTGTATTTTTCGATTAACACCACATCAAAACAGCAGTTCTGACATCTCGAGGGACTCAAATTAGGTTCCTTTTAAATGTTCTTTGAGTTTGGGGAGCAAAAAGCAGTCTGAAGGGAAAAGAACAGGGCTGTAGGGCAGATGGGCTAAAGTTTTCCAGTGAAATTCTCATAGGCTAGCTCTAGCTACCCTCAAAGGATCATTATGATGGGGAAAAAATTTTCAACCCAAATTTCCTACAACTTTTCCCAACAATGAATTTGACGTCTTCTTAAAACTTCTTCATAATATGCCCCTGTGATTGCCTTGTGTCCTTCCAGAAAATCTATTATGGCTACCTCTTTGAGATCCCGAAAAACAGTCTAACAGACCTCTTGACCTGATCCCCCTGCCTTGAAATAACTGGCTCAGCAGTTTCCCTTCAGAAGCCATTGTTTTCTTAGGCCTTTTAATGAAGGTCCCCTAATGAGATGCAGCCATGCACACTACTGAGGATGTGTCTGTCTGCAGCCCTCCACTGATCACAGAGACATGCTTCAATACACGTTGCTTGGAATAAAGCCGTGCATACTAGAACTGTAGTCAGAACACTTTGTGACTTGCCCTCGTATGTATATATATGTGTGTACATCTAATTGTGTACGTGTGTGTTGTTAAGTGTGCTTGTATGCGTGCGTGTGAGAGTGACTGCCTCTGAATGATGCTTGAGCTGGCCATAGTCACTTCCCCAAAGTCCACAAGAGAAACATAAAGTCACCCTGGTTGAGGAAGAATTCCACTGGCTGGTTGGCATACCAAAGACAAAAGATCTTACAACCCTACTCCTACACTTTCTTGCACATTGTTTCTAAAGAGTAGTTGTCTGTGACCTCCGTTGCTCAGACAACAAAACAATCCCCTCGCCACCAAAGAAGCAAGAGTCTCTGCGGGCCAAGTACCGTGTGCTGGCGTCAGGTAGAGTCTTGGGCTGTGTGACGTTAGATGCATCACCCATTCGCTCTGTGACTCTAACTCCTTCTCAGTAAGATGACAGAACACCTCACTACAGGAACCCGACCAATTTTGAGGTATCCCATAGAACAGATTGTAAGCACATCTGCAAACAGGACACGACTCAGAAAGTTCTTTGCAAGAGTAACCACAAAACAGGGGCCAGAGAGATGTAGGTAGCTCTGAAATAGCTACACGTTTCATGTGCTTTCCAAAAGTTCCAAATAAGAGGTCTGATGCAGTCATTTCATTAGAAAATAAAGTGTTTATTAAGAAACTATACACCGAACACTCCTATACGTCTCTGTGGAAACACAGCGCCCCAATGTCATAGCACAAGGTGAGGAAAATGGCAGAATAAAAGATGCTGGGATGGATGGAGCCTGGGTGGCTGGAAATGAGGTAATGATTTACAATAATTAACAAACACCATCCTCAAGCTTACTCCTTAAAGCCGGACTCTGGAGTTGGCCCTGGACCCAGAGGGGTGGTAATCTGACATGAAGCCATGGTGAACAGAATGAGGGGGAGCTGGAAGGGGCTACATAAACCTGTCACTGGAGGCCCTAGATAAAACCTGACTCACCAGGTAACAGTCAGGTGTCTGGGAGCCCCTACCTCCCCCCTCAGGTATTGAGCAAGAACTTGGAAAGCCTTGTGCCTACAAACCCCAAGCTTGTGCCTACAAACCCCAAGGAGGCATCTGCAGAATCAGGCTAAGGACCTGTCATGAAGAATCGTCATCCAACAGGACCCAGAAAGCCAAACCTCACACAGGACTCTGAATTCCCAGGAACAGTTTCCAGAAGCAAACCATCCATGATCTATTGCTGTGTGACACCACCTCACGATTTAGTGGGTTAAAACAGCCACCACTTTCCCCCGGCAGCACCTCAGTGGGAGGCTCCTGGTCTACACTCCCCACTTTCAAACGTTCAGTCTATGCTTACTTCCGACAATGGAGGTGCTATGAGTAGGGGGAGCTGGGCCAAGCCAGCCATCCACTCAGCCAACTTGTCAGCAAATCTGGGGCATTCTCTACAACTGTGCCTTTCCTATCGAAACAGGGTAAAGTCATCTCCTTTCCTCTCCCCAGAGTGGAGCAAACTGAACATGGGGGGAACAAACCCCTCTTTGGGAGAGGGTGGCCATGGAGTAAGTCATGAGTCAATGCAAACAAAAGAGACACAAATATTGACCAGAGAACAGGATGGCACACGTCCACCGGCACCATGACAGAGGCTGGAGAAGGCCATGTTTGTTCCTTCTCTTCCCCTTCAGTTCATCTTGGTCTTGAAATGGTGATTCCATTGGGTTCTGAAAGTCTCAGATTCAAGAATAGGTGACAGTGGGGAAAGGGAGCCAATCCCGAGGCCATGGGCTATCAGGAAGGCCTTGGTACATGGTTCCCTTGGTCCCTTGTGGTCTTAGTAGGATGGCAAATTCACTGGAAAGACATCCTGCAACCAAAGCTTGTCAGAACTGCAGATCTAGGGACCAAGGAGGAGCCCTAGAGAACGTCCCCTTCCAAAGGGTTTTCTAGTATCGCACTCACTGTGAGCCGCTCCAGAGAGAGGAGGAAGTAGGGAGCAATCGAGTCCCCCCAAACAGTAGGATTTTCCTCCACCAAAACAAAACAAAACAAAATATATAAAATGATTGGTTTCCATTCTTTCCTCTGAGACCTAATCTGATGCCAATACTTGAGCCTGGCTCCCCCTCCTCTTACCGCACCTTCTCCACCTTCGCTTAGGTGCTCCCTGTGACTCTTCCCCAGCTGCAGGCTGCATGGCGACGAGGTCACTAAGAGGACAGCATGGTCTCCTAGGGAAAGCTGGGAAGACCCCAGGGATCCAAGCGGGGAAAGTGAGGCTGGAGTATGGCTGGGCTTCATCAGGCTTTCTTGTGGTGCTTGGGTTGTTTTTGGAAAGCTAGAGAATGGCTAGTGGGTTTACAAGATGGCTCCTGGTGCACAGGTTTTGAATTCTCTTTATTGGCTCTAGAGATGGTAGCAGGAGCTGCCTCCTCGTAGGTCGAAAACAAAGGAGCACAGTGATGACTGGGAGGAAGGGAGAGCCCTGCGGGTGGTGGAAAGAACACCTTCTTGTTGTGGTAAAGAGTGTGAGGGTACCGGAGACTCATGCAGTTTCTACTTAGCATCCCTGGATCCAAAGAGAACAATGCCTAGAGCTTCCAACCTCTCAGAGGGCCCAGCCTACCAAGGTGACTTCAAAACAGGGAGGCTTAAAAGGAGGTTTTAAAAGCCATGCCGTCCTTTGCTGAAATAAACATTGACATCCTCAACATAGATACCATGGTTAAGAGGCTTGGAATGTCCGGGAAGGCTTATTGGATTCAACATAATTTCTCTGAAACCTATAAAAAAACAAAAACAAAAAAACAGAAGAACAGAAAAAAGCAAAATAAAGTAAAAACCAAAACCCCTCCCCCAAAGAAGATCAAAACTAGGCGGGGAACAGAGAAGGGGCTGGAAAGGGGAAGAACTGTAGATAGGGATACAGATCTATTGGAAATAGCCAAATGAATTGTCAGCGACAGGGAAGGAGAGAGGGAGGTGATTAACTTAAAACCAAGCATGGTCAGAGAAACTGGAAACACTCCATTTTTGCTGCTGCCTCCACTGAGCCGAGGAAGGGATACGGGTCAGGATGGAAGAGGACAATCTACCTCATCTTTGAGGGTCTTGGTCTAGCACCATCTTTCTGAGGGGAAGGAGCCCCTGAAGATGAGCTGATGACCAAGTGGGAGAAGGGAGGTGCATACTAGGACCACTAGAAGGCTAAGGGGCTTTCTGAAAACTTACATTCTTTAGGGATATCTAAGGGTTGTTTTTAATTCTAGAAGTTGCCATTCCATAGACTACTTTGGACCATCCCAGAGGTGGAGGCACTAAACTTCTAAGCCTATGAGCTCTTTTTCATTGACCTGTCCTAGTCACCTTATTCACCAGATGAGTGGAAAGTTCAGGAAGCGATGGCCAATCTCTCAGCACTTCCCAGCATTCCAAGTGTTTGATGGAATGGAAATATTCTGGAGGCGTAAGAGAGGTTGCCACTAGGTCATGGGCAGCCAGGAGCAAGGAGGATGTCCACGACAGTTCACCTCCTCTTTCCTGGCCACAGAGTCCTAGACAGAATTAGGATGTCCAGAGACTTAGGAGTTTCTGATCCAATCCCCTGAAGGAAATTGCTATTTCCACTGTCGATGTTTTTAACTCTTGCTATTTTAACCCCAGGTGTGTATGTGTGTGCCATGAGGTATAAACAGAAGCTATATACAGGAAGTCCCTGGGTTGCAAATTTCCATCATAAGAACTACTCCCACTTGCCCTTTAGTGTTCTGTAAATTTGTCCTGGAGTCCTGGTGTGAGGCTGGGCTGCTCAGATTCACCAGCCTCTCCTCAGAAGCCCAATACAGGATCCCTATGAGTTGGAATCAACTTGAAGGCACTTAAAAACAACAACAAATGTGTCCTCACTTTGAAAGAATTGAATTAACTCCAAATCACAACAAATTCTTTATCACGATCCCCTTCACTTGCTGCATACGCAGTTTTTCAATCATTGAAAAGGTTTTGAGCCTTTTCTTGTACTAAAGGAAGCAGTTAGGAGCACTTGTTCCGACTCATCTACAAATTCTTAAAGAAACAGTCAGAACTGATCTTGTTTGTAATCCAGGAACTGTTGATACAGGCATGTGGAGGGAACAGTGGGCAGCTGGATGTTGAGGAGGTGAAGGGCAGAGATTTGAGACAAGAGTATCTGCACTGAGAATGGCCCATCTCCTCCATGGGATCATCAAACCAGAGATGAGGCATCCTGGGTGTTGAGGTTCCTCCCTCTGCAGGGGTGGGGTCAGATTGGTGATATAGAGGGGACATTCCTCTTCTCTGGCACCATGTTTGGAGGGAAGCTTGGTTTCAAATTGATAAACTTCCAAGAGCACTTCCCTGTGCTAACCTACTAACCTGGGATAATGGCTCTCTCATAACTGAGGGTGGAGGGTAGGAGGCCATCAGCCTGCAGAGAAGTTAATGACAGGGATGGTCCTTACCACAGTCTTGCTTCTCCCAGACCCATCACACCTAAGCTTTAAGAAGCTCCCTCTCCCAGAAGAGACTCCTTTAAGCCTCAGGGATTTTAGTAACAATCCTACACTGGCTCATATGGAGATCTGATGGGATCTTCTGATTGTTAGAATGAAAACTGGTGGGGGAGGGGTCAGTACTGCATATAAAGATGTCAAAGGAGAAAATTCACCATGTGACCTTGGGTAAGACACCTCCCCACTCTGGACCTCGGGTTCCTCATATATATAGTGAGTTGATGGGACTACATGATCTCTATTGTCCTTCAAGTTTAATATTCCATGATTGTCTATGTTTGAAAAGACCCCTGGCAGAAGAGGCAGACATGGGGGAATTAATGGTCAGTATTGAGTCCCAAGTGCAAAAACATGGTGGCGGTATTTTTCTTAAGTGCACAATGCCCGGCATAGAAATGCAGGTGTTCCCAGCTCCTATACCCCATTGCTTTACCTCCCAATTTATTTAATGAATACCATCTCTATTCACTAGGCTCTACGTTTTGACAGTGGTAGTCAAGAACTGATGCAAGCCGGAAGCAGGGAAGCAAGACTTGCTATCATCAAGAACTCTGCCCCTGCTTTTCCCAAACATGCCTATTCCTCACGCCTTGACAATGTACCCATTCCTACCACTCTAGGTGCCATTCCAGGTCTAGAAAGGGTAATTTGCATGGCTTGGGAGATGACCCTGTTGGACCCAAGACTCTTTCTGGCTCCTTAGCTTCCACAGAAGAAAATCAGCTAATTTTCAAGAACACAAAATGAGAACTTGAGAGGGGGCACCTTCCAATTGTTCTCACCTTAGTTAGGGTATACATAGTTGGAACAACAAACACTGTTGATTCACTGGCAACCGACTCCCCAAAACTGAAAAGAGAGACCAGCATAGCGTCTGAAGTAAAGTCTGCTCTGGAAGTTGGGCAGTGAGTGTCCACAGGCCCTAGAAGGCTCCACGTTGGATCCATTAAAGGCAGAAGCCAAGCCCACCGTAGTCTCTGCCAAGGTCCCTGAAGTTGTCTCTGTGAACATGAGCCTTTTCCCATAAGAGCTGGGATCTGAGGTTTGTTTTCTCTGGAACTCATTCCCCGGGTGGAGTCTTTCCAAGACTACAGACGCTGAGGGCTGACAGTGTGAGGAGGCACGGCTCCAAGCTCGTCTCTCCTCCTTTCTGCCACAGAAAATTCACTGAGAGAAGGGCAGGGGACCTCAGGGCCACAAAGGACATTGAGAAGCGGGCAAAGGGTGGCAGCAAGGCTCAAGGGAAGCAAATATACCTCAAAAGAAGACCTTGCTCACTTGTAGCCCACTGAACCCTATGGTTAACTTTTCTTCCACCCCGTAACAACTCCCCTAGTAGTCGTTCACCACAAAGTAGGTCCTCTGTAATTCAGAACAGAGCCTGGTCTTCAGGGATTGTTGAGGTAGATGTTTCCTAAGAAGCAAGCCAGAGACTCTAGGATCCCATTAGGAAGGGAGGAGGGTAGTGAAGGAAAAGACAACGAGAGAGGGGGCGTTGAACACCCACAGGACTGGAAAAGTGGCTTTGGAGCCAATCTCCTTGAACCAAGAGCAGAGTAAATCCTCAAGGGTAAGCCTTTAAATATTTACTGCAGCAAGACAGAGACCAGACTCCTATGGCCTTGGAACACAAAAAGAGGTCTGGACTCCCAAACCTATCTGTTTCTCCAACAATCTTGCAAACTCTAAGCATCCCTCCCTTGCTGGGGTTTCATGGCAACCCCACTTCCACATGCTGGCCCTGGTATTCCAGAGCCATCAACTTTCTAGCACCTTCCAGGGAGAAGGACTTCCCTGCATATTCTGTCTGTGTAAGCCTTCAGCTCACTGGAACCTCAAAGGTGTCACTTCCTAGCCCCGCCTCTTCCTTTTGCTACCTGTCATGGTAATGGTATCACCTACCTCTAGAAAGTTAACAACAACAACAACAACAACCTCTAGAAAGTAGTTCAGGTTACAGTACCACACACAACAGTATTGGATTATTTTCTAACATTTCATCCTCACTGGTCCTAGTCTGTCATCTTCAAGTTGCTATGTCAAAATAACACTTAATGCTATCTGAGAGCAGCACTTTCTACTCAAGATGACTGGAAACCTGAGGGAGCTTCAGGAAGTTTCTGGGCAAAGTGGAGTGAAAAGATACTGGAATTTTTCCACATACTTTTGGAAGTCCCCTTGTACACATGGTGCTGAGATCACCGTGGTTTATGAATAGGGAACCTGAGGTACATAGCAATTCAGAGCTTGGTCCAGAGAAAGAATGAGAGCAGGAGGGGGTGATGGGATAGTAGGCATCGGGTGGGAGGAACCTGCTTTCTGGTCCACCTCTTAGGGTGGCATAGCCTCCTCTCCATTTCCCCCAAGGGACGAGAAGAAGAGGTGAAATGTGTTTGAACCATGCTGTGGACAAGTACAGGAGTCCCAAGCAGTGTCCAGCTACAACCATCCTGCCATCAAATATATTCCAAGTCACCCCAGAATCCAAAGATATATGTTGTTGTTGTTGTTAAGTGCCATCGAGTCGGGTCCGACCCATAGCGACCCTGTACAGGGTTTCTGAGGCTGTAAATCTTTATAGGAGCAGAAAGCCTCCTCTTTCTCCCGTGGAACAGCTGGTCGTTTCGAACTGCTGACCTTGCAGTTCACAGCCCGATTCATAACCACTATGCTACCAGATAGATAGATAGATATGTTAGTGATAGTGACCATACCAACCACAGCATTACAATGACTGAGTTTCTAGACTGCAGGCCTGCCTCCCAAGGTAACTCTGGGAGGATTTGAACTGCCAAGCTTTGGGTTAGCAGTTGAGCATGTAACCATTCGCACCAGCCAGGAACTCCTTGACACCCTAAGAAGGTTGAGAGTATTAACTCCATTTTACATGTGGGAAACTGAGGATCACTAATATGAAGTGGGCAGTGAGGACCAATTTCTCACAGCTGCTTTGTGGGGGAGTCTGAATTTGAATTCAGTTCTTGGTGATGTTGAGGTCCCTGTGATTGACTACTCTGAAACCTGGCTTCCACCATGTGAAAACCCAGTGTCTATGGAAAGAGGCGGGTGAAGGCGGCAGTGGTGGGGGTGCCCACCGGGGAAGCAGGGCTGTAAGTATAATCATTTCTGCAAACGCCAGTTGAGGAGCTGGAGGGGTCTCCATCACTAACAGCTTCCCTACCTTGGTAGACAGGTGCCCGCCTGCCCTGCCTCTCCTTCCTTGCAGCAAGGCCCCACTCTAAGCTCTCCTCAGGAGGCTTCATGGTCTGCCTTCTCGAGTCCTGGGACAACCGGCTCAGTCACAGTGCACTCTACATGCACTGGGATTTCCTAGGAAGGAAGCCCCAACTCTGCCTGGACATTCTCTTTCATTTTGATGTTACATTTGGGAGTTCATCTGGGGAAGAAAAGAAAAAAAAAAACAAATCTTCTGAGGTAGAAAGAGTCAGAACACAGCCACACTTATGACAAGGATGGAGAAGGTCTGAGAACACCCCTGGGAGGACAAGGCGTCAACCACAGGTTCTCTGGCCCACCACATTTCCCAAGGCCATGGGAGTGAAAGAGAGGACAGAAGTGTACACTATGGAAAAGGAAAGCTCCCCACTTCATTTCCTGCCTGGGCAGCGTGAGAAGAAAGTCCCTAAGGATTCCTGGAATCTCCAGGGCTATGGTTGTGAACTACTTTGCTCTATACCTCAGTCTCCTACGGTGGCCCCTGCTCGGTTCAGTTTGGGTTCCTTCTTCTTCTGCAGTCCGACACAACAGAGGCTGGGGCATGGGCATGGTGGCTGAGTTTTGTTGTCATTACTGTTAGCTGCCATAGTGTCGGTTCTGACTGAAGGTAACCCCATGTTTACAGAGTGGACCTCTGACTTTTCTAAAGCGGACTGTCAGACCTGTCTCTCAGGCACCTCTGGGAGCGTTCAAGCCACCAACTTTTCTGTTGGTAATCACTATCCAGAAGCCCTGGCGTGGTGTTGGGGGTTAATGCACTGAACCCAACTCTACTCTGACACACACGGGGTCACAAGGTCAGTTTGAACAGCAAGGTCGGTGGTTCAAATTCACCAGCCACGCCTTGGAAACCCTTTACAGGATCGCTATGAGTTGGAACCTACTCAACAGCGCTTAGCAACAACAATCATTACACCCAGAGACTCCTGGCCACACACTAGCTTGTTTACAACTCTCACATCTTTTACTCTGTGATTCTGAGGTTGAAGACTTAACCCATAGGCAATATATGGCCCATGGATGTTTCTTTTTCAGCACAAATGGGTTTTTACCCCTTTGGGGGGGAAAAGGGGTGTTTTTCAATTTTTACTTAGTTGCTGACATTTAAGATGTAGGTGATTTCACATTTAAAATAGCCCATCCTTAGCTTCCTTCAAAAAAAATCAAGTGTTCTGGAAATGCTAGGCCAACAATTCTACATAGCAGTATTTAGTTAGAGCATATTAGTAGCCAATTGATTTAGACCGTGTGTATGGGACTTTCAGAATAAGATGGAGGAGGAAGAAAGATCTGAGGGTCTACTTCTGAAAATCAGCCAGTACAAAAAGCCTATGAGTCACAATGGCCCCATCCTCAGAAGACCACCTTGAGTCAGGGACCAACAATGTTCTCTAGTTTGCTATATTCCCCTCTCCACCATTACCTGTTGCCTTCAACCCAACCTCTTCACTGATTTATGGTACCTGCATAATTTGTCTTGTCATGTGAGCTTAAAATACTGCAATAAACAAATAGCCAGCACTAGACTTAGAGACTTAAGGTAAGGACCAGGGAACACCATCTCGGCAAGCTTCAGATTGCCCTTAGGATGACCAAACAATTGCTCTCTGGTCTTGGCTAACAATTATGAAGTAACTTGTATATCAGAGGGAAGCTACCTCAAACAGAGAAGACTGGCAGGAACTGAAGTCTGTGGGTAAAGCGGCCTGTGTGCAGCAATCAGGCATGAGAACTTACTGAAGAATCTCTCCCAACGTGGCCGCTGAGGGAGGGGCTGGCTCTCATCTCAGCAGCTGACTGGGATGTCCCCATTGCCTGACACTTAACAGTATATAAGGCACTTAACAAAAGGTGGTCGAATGTCAGGTGGCAGGCCATTTTAGTAAAGCTGTTCAATTTCTTGGGGCATGATTTGACCTCAGGCATTTCCATATGCTGGAGCCCTGGAGCAGCGCTATAGGATAAGCACTGGACTGCTAACCATAATGTCAGCTGCTCCACCCCACCAGCCACTCCCTGGAAACCCTATACAAGGTCCAGATGAATCGGAACAGACTCAATGGCACTAACCATTCTCATCTACCTATAATAAATATTTTACAAAAGGTTCTGTGTGATACTGAAGTGTCTATGTTACCTACTCTGTGGTCAAAAGTCCTGAACTGAGACCCCAACATGAGTGCACGGCTGGCACCTCTTCCTGCAAGGGCACGTTGATAGTGCAGGGAAGACAGGTGATGAGGAACGGATGGGTACCCTTGCCAGCTTGACCAGGCAGGTCTGGTTCTAGCTGTGCCCAGATGCTAGGAGGAAGGGAGCTGAGGCTGTAGGTCCCAGACATGCTAGGAGCTCACAGAAACACATTCCAGGGGGATCAAGGGAGACAGAGTCCACGCTCCTATGAGGCAACAGGGAGGGAGCAGAGATTCTCAGACTTACACAAAAGGAGTCCCTGACAGCCTGAGGCAGGCACAGCTCAAAGAGGGAGGTGGTGCAGATACAGAAAGCTCTCGGCTACTAACCAAAAGGTTGGCATTATGTTTGAATCCACCTCGGAAGAAAAGTTGGACAATCTTTCATGAAGGTCACAGTCAATGAAGAGTATGGTTCTATTCTGTCACATGGGGGGTGACAGCTCTATTCTGACATGCACGGAGTCATAACTCTAGTGTGACACACACACACAGGTCACAGTTTCACTCTGACACACACACAGGTCAGTTTCACCCTGACACACACACGGGTCACAGTTTTACTCTGACACACACACGGGTCACAGTTTCACTCTGACACACACACGGGTCACAGTTTTACTCTGACACACATGGGGTCATAGGTCTACTCTGACACACACACAGGATCACAGATTTACTCTTGACACACACACAGGTCACAGTTTCACTCTGACACACACACGGGTCACAGTTTTACTCTGACACACATGGGGTCATAGGTCTACTCTGACACACATGGGGTCATAGGTCTACTCTGACACACATGGGGTCACTATGTGTCAGAGTTAACTCCACAATACCTGGGGTTTTGCTTGCTTGTTTTTGTGACGCTTCACCTTTGACATCACCAAGACTACAAGAAGCCCATCATGGTTTAAAGGAGCACAGTGTGAATCCCAGATAAACAGAAATTCCTTCCACTCTAGGACATGGATGAAGTGGCCTCTTACAACGAAAACATACCCTAAACCATGGAGTAAAATCAGCAATATGGCAAAATTTCTCCTTTTCAAAATTAACTATGTAAAGGACTATGCAATATATAGCTCTCTCTTTCACTTGCTTAATTGTGAGGAGTGGTGAACGGATCAAAAACCTTTATAGTCACTCTTCCCCTTGCCCTTAAAAGTACCTGTCTTTATATTCACTGTGCTTTCCCCTTTCTTAATATTTTTATTCTTTTCAAATTTTTGAAATATCTGAAATCCAAGAAAAGCATAAACCCGAACCAAACCTACTGCCATGAATTCAGTACCAACTGGTTGGAGTGACCCAGGACAGAAAAGAGCTGCTCCTGGGTTTCTGAGGCTTTCATCTTTACCGGGACAGACGGCTTCTTCTTTCTTCCTTGGAGTGGCTGGTGGGTTCAGACAGCTGGCGGTGTGGTTAGCAGTCCAATGCATAATCCACTACACCACCAGGACTCCCATCCAGAAAAGCATGTTTTTGTTGTTGTTAGATACTGTTGAGTTGGTTTCATGCACAACAGAATGAAACACTGCCCGGTCCTGAAAACATCCTCACAATTGTTGTTATGTTTGATTCTACTGTTGCTAAAACTGTGTCAGTAATCCACCTTGTTGGAGGTCTTCCTCGTTTCCGTTAACCTTCCACTTTACCAACATGATGTCTTTTCCCAGGGACTGGTCCTTCCTGACAACATGTCCAAAGTCTAAGAGACGAAGTCTCAACATCCTCACTTCTAAGGAGCACTCTGGCTGCAACACAGATTTATTGTTTGTTTGGCAGTCCATTGTATTTTTTCAACACTCTTCACCAACGCCATAACTCAAATACATCAATTCTTCCCAGGTCTTCCACGTTTGCTGCCCAACTTTCACACGCAGATGAGACGATACCATGACTTGTGTCAGACACACCTTCGTCCTCAAAGTGACATCTTTGCTCTTGAACACTTTAAAGAGGTCTTTTGCAGCAGATTTGCCTAGTGCAAATACATCATTTGATTTCTTGACTGCTGCTTCCATGGCTGTTGACTGTGAATCCAGGCAGAATGAAATCCTTGACAGGTGTAAGAATGTGTGCTCTCCTGGTCGTCTTCTTACCTCCCTTTACCGTGATGCTATTTCTCGGGCTAGTTGTGAGGATTTCTGGTGTCTTTACACTGAGGTGTAATCCATACTGTAGGCTGTGGGTTTTGATCTTCATCAGTAAGTGTCTCAAGTCCTCTTCCGTTCGAGCAAGCAAGGTTGTGTCATCTGTATATTGCAGGTTGTTAATGACTCTCTCTCCAGTCTGAATGCCATGTTCTCCTTCATATGACCCAGTTTTTCAGATCATTTCTTCAGCAGATTAAGTAAGTACTCAATAAGACCCTGGTGCACACCTTTCCTGAATCTCAACCATTCAGCATCCCCATGCTCTTATCTAACGATCATCTCTTAGTCTATGGACACGTCCCTCGTGAAGTGTTCTGGGATACCCACTATTTGCAATGTTATCCATAGTCTGTTATGATCCACACAGTCCAATGTTTTTGCATAGTAAATAAAGCATAAGTAAACATCTTTCTGGTATTCTCTGCTTTCAGCCAAGAGCCATCTGATGTCAGCAATGATATTCCTCATTCCAAGTGGTCTTCTGAATCTGACTTAAATTTTTGGCAGCTCCTTGGTGATGTACTTACTGCTACAATTGTTTTTGAATTACTTTCAGTAAAGTTTTACTTGCATGTGATATTAATGATATTGTTGGATGATTTCCCCACTCCAATGGGTCACTAGTCTTTGGAATGGGTACAAACATGGATCTCTTCCAATTGATTGGCCAGGTAGCTGTCTTCCAAATTTCACGGCAGAGATGAGTGAGTGCCTCCAATGCTGTAGCTGTTTGATGAAAACCTCAATTTGTGTTCCATCAATTTCAGAAGCCTGTTGTCACCAATGTCTTCACTGCACTTGGACCGCTTCCTTCAGTATCATCGGGTTGTAGATCATACGCTACCTCTTGAAATGGCTGAACACCAACCAGATCTTTTTGGTATAGTGACTCTGTGTATGGTCCCCAACATTGGCAACATGCAATATTTTGTCTTATAAAGCTTTTGAGAGAAATGATACATTTCATTGATGACTGAGAACCCACACACACCCCACCCAGAACCCGCTGCTCTCCTTTGCCTCTTCATAGGAGATCAGGCCCTAAAACAGAGGATTGTCATTTGAGGCGGCTTTCAGCAATTTTTACATATCCAAGTTATAGAATGGTTCAAAGTAAATTACAGTACTATTTTGTGTAATTTTGGACTTTAAATAACAAGGAACAGGTTTTAGATTAATCTACAGTGATTCACGCAGCTCTTGTTCATTCATGTGAACTGCTGTCCTCAACTATGTGAGTATACTACAAATTATTTTTGCGCTCTGACACTTATTTCCAGTGTTGTATTATTCCCAAAGATGGAGTAAATCTTATTACATAAGTGTCTTCATGCAGTCCTGGTGTGGTGCTGTAGGATAATGCACTGGACCACAAGGTTGGTTTGAACTGAAACAAGCTCACCAGCCGCTCCTCAGAAACCCTATACAGGGTCGCTATGCGTCGGTACCAACTCGATGGCACTTAGCAACCACAACAACAACAAGTCTCTTTCTGCACACATGAGAGAGTTTCTCAAGAGCAGGGGTAGACTCACTTTTCCTGTCAAGGGCAAGATAGTAAATATTTTAGGCTTTGCAAACTATAAGTTCTCTGTTTCAACTTCAGTTATGTCACGGTAGTCTGAAATGAGTCTTCTGTTGTTGTTGTTGTTGTTAAGTCTGGTAAACTCGGTTCTGACTCATTGCTGTTGTTGTTAAGTTCCATCGAATCAGTTCCGACTCATACAGACCCTGTGTAGTGTTTCCAAGGAGCGGCTGGTGGGTTTGAACTGTCTACCTGTAGTTCACAGTCCAGTGCTGACCTTATAGCACCAAACCAGCAGCCCACAGTCCTAGGTAATACATAAACAATACCTATGTTCCAATAAAACTTTATTTACAAAAACACAGAGTGTGGGCCTGGGAAACAGCCACAGAAATAGCAGTAGCTGCGAGTTTGATACAAATGGAGACTCTTAGACTCCATGGGATTCCTTTGCACAAAAATGTTTGAGAGTCACAATGTTACAGGATATTATGATCAACTGTTGTTGTTGTGAAGTGCCAATGAGTTGGTCCAAACAGGGTTTCCAAGGAGCAGCTGGTGAGCTTGAACCGGCAACCTTGTGGTTCAAACCGACTTTGCAGTCCAGCGCATTAGCCCACAGCACTACATCAGGACACCATTACTATAATTTAGTGTCTATAAATCCTTAACTTTATTGTTAAATGTTTCTTCAAAGTGATGGTTGTTCTTAGCTACTGTCTACGTGGCCCTGGACTCATGAAAACCACATTGTGGTACATAGTGAATTATCTATTGTCTCTTCCAGCCATTGTCTGTAACTCCCACAAAACACCATTTCTTCCCTGCTGGGTCCGAGTAAGAGACAGTGGGAGAAGATACTGATGTGATGACATGTTCCAGGCATGGATGTTAACAGAGTTCATTGTAATTATAAAAACCCGAAACCCTAGCATGAGTAAAATGAACCATTTCTGAAGCAAGAGGGTGGGAACTGTAATATCATTAAAGAAGGAGAATCAGGAGTGGGCTATGTCCTTTGGACCTCAAGATCCCTGCACACCGAACCTCCCTGACCCAGAGACAGGAAGCTGTGACACCAGAGAAGTGGCAGAGGAGCAGCAACAGAACCTGGATCCAGAGCAAGAGACAGAGCAGGGGTTCCCAGCCCAGGAAGCAAAGAGCTTAGCGACTTTGTGCAAGAAGCTTGCTGGTAGAATGGAGGGCCTGTAGACACTGAAGTGGGGAGGGAGTTACTGTTGCTGATGCATGGAATTGGAGTGAGTGTCATCGGGTTGAGGCTGACGGTGGCCTGCTGTGTCTTATGGATTTATCAGCAGACGGCTAAATCAACTGTGTCCTGAGCATTCTTAAAGCTGAACTTCCCTAATAAGGAGCTCTGGTAGCATAGTGGTTACGAATCGGGCTGTGAACTGCAAGGTCAGCAGTTTGAAACTACCAGCTGTTCCGTGGGAGAAAGATGAGGCTTTCTGCTCCCGTAAAGATTTACAGCCTCGGAAACCCTGTACACGGTCGCTATGAGCCGGAACCGACTCCACTACACATCACCAACCAACCAATAAACCTCCCAGTCCTTGTGACCACTGCAATGGATTCTCAAACCCACCCGCAAAGCAGAGAGCGTTGTGGGAGATATGGTTGTCACATTTTTTGCACCCATGCACAATGAAATGAAACACTGTCTGATCCGGCATTCTCGCCATATTCGGTTAGCTGATTTTCAGAAGTGGATCAGCAGGTCTTTCTCTTCTTAGTCCAGCTTCGTCTGGATTTCATACACAGCACAAAGACTTAGCTGAAACCTGTTCAGTATGAGAAGAACACACCAGCCTCCAAGAACAGTATGGAGAGGATGGCACTAGGGGGCAACTGTTACGAATCACATCTGGGTCTCCTCCATGGAAGGCAGGAATCCACCCTTGTTCCCAAGTGATGGTACCATCTAGTTCTTCTATAATTACTACATGGATTAACTTCTACTCCACATGCCAATATTTGACATCATCAAATACTTTTCTTCTAGTTTTAAGGTACATTTCTGTGATTACTCTTGAGGCTGTGAATTTTCTCCTCTTTACTGGCTGCTGGAGTTTTCTATGAACGATCTGTTCAGATCCTTGAACATTTAAAAAAAATAATAATAGATTGCTGGTCCTTTCCTATTTGTGGGAGTCTGTGATTTATTCCATTAAGCAAATTCTTCCTTGGGTACATGCATTAGAATTATGCCTTTCCTGTCACTGGATGGCCTTTTAATTTTGTATATGGATTCTTATAAAGGTTTATTTTTAAATTAATGTAGTTAAAAGTATTAATCTTTCCACTGATGTTATTTATTGACCATATCTTAAGGAATCCTACTCTCCTCAATGTCAAATGGTAATCTCATTTTGTTTCAAAGTATTATATTTAATTTTTTTTCCTTACAGAAGAATCCCAGATAATTTAGGTAGAGACTCCACACCTCAAGGAGGGAGAGCTTAACTCTGCCCACCTCCCCCAAAATGTATACTGGTCTTATTGGCTAGTTTCCAAAAAGCAGTATGTAAAAAAGGGAGAAATGTAACTTTCCAGTTAGAGAAAAAGCTCAGGAGTGGTGAACGTGGTTACAGGCTACACTCCTAAGTCAAAGATTGGTGGTTCAAACCCATCTAGAGGCACCTTGGAAATGAGGCCTGTTCATCTGCCTCCAAACCTATGGAGTGTGGTTCCACTCTGCAGACAACGGGGCCACCAAGAGTCAGGACTGAATTCAAGACAACTAACAAGGACAACAGCACAGTGAAGACACCGGAAAACATGATCTGGGCCAGGTGGTCTGGGTTAACACCATCGATGGTAAGTTACACGGTAAGCTGATCATCTTGGTAAATGAAATGGAAACAGTACGTCCATGCTACAGTCTTTCTCCCAATAAAACTTAGCCCAGTTTTCACGTGGACACACATTCTTTGCAAAACATGCCCAGTGGTCTCAAAACTGTCAAGGTCTTCAAAGATAAGAGAAGTCTAAGAACTTGTTCACAGACTACAGGAAGCTATAGAAACAGCATGACTTTACTATCTATCAACTCAAAAAGGTTTGAGTTGATAGATAGTAAAGTGTCAATTTTGGTTCGTAGATATGACAAGTGTACCAGGTGATATAGGATGTTAAAAATAAAGGGCACTAGACATTGAGAATTGAACTGCGCCTCTCTAAAATATATGTCTACATAGGTGGACCATGGTTTTCCAGTTTGGTGGTTATAAATGATGCAAGGTGGCAGTTAGGTCACGATGCCCCATGATGTGATCTCATGTGATAAGCCAATCAGTTGTCAGACGATTAAGGGTGAGATGCAACACCCTAACCCCATCGCAGTCTGATCCCATGTAAGGCACGAGTTTCAGTGCACAGAGGCCTGAAACACCTTTTATATAACGAGAGATAAAAGGTGAGAGCCACAGGCAAAGTAGAAGTACCTACTACCACCAAAATGATGAGCGGTGAGTGGAGTCCTGCACTGTGAAGCTCCTAGGACCCAGGGAAGACTGATGCCAAGACACATGGAGACCTGCCTGGAATGTCAGGCCTACAGATGCTGATAGGAGAAAAAGACCTTTCCCCAGAGCCCATGAAGAGAGAGCGTTCCGCAAGAGCACAGGGGAGGAACCATTTTGGCTGCCAAAATTTATATCATTGTTCGTGGGCCATACAAAATTACCCACTTAAAAGTTAACCTGCTTTATTTGGTCAAACATTTAATTAACTCACCCCCTAGTGAGATGGCTAAGAGTTCTGGTGTGGCGCTGTAGGGTAATGCGCTGGACTACAAAGTTTGAACTGCAAGGTCGGTGGTTCAAGCTCATCAGCTGCTCCTCGGAAACGCTATACAGGGTGGTTATGGGTCAGAATCAACTCGATAGCATTTGACAACAATGTAATGGTTGGAACTGTGGTTGCACTGGCAGTGCCAGACCAAATGATTTTGAGAGTCTTGCTGTGGGTTAATGCGCCAGACTGCAAAGTGGTTTGAACTGCAAGGTTCGTGGTTCAAGCTCACCAGCCACTCCTAGGAAACCCTATCCAGGGTCACTCTGGATTGGAACCAACTCGATGGCACTTAACAACAACAAAACTGTGATTACGAATTGGTTATGAATTGGGCTGCTAACTCAAGGTTAGCAGTTTGAAACTACCTGCTGTTCTGCAGAAGAAAGATGAGGCTTTCTGCTCCCATAAAGATTTACAGCCTTGGTATCCCTGTAAAGGGTTGCTAAGGGTTGGAACTGGCTCCACGGCACATAATAACAACAACAAACTGTGAGAGATGAAATTGGTTTGTTTAAAATTCCCCACTTGTGGTATTTCTGTTATCACAGTACCAGAGAACTAAGACACCAGGTGAATGATGCATGAGAATTTTGCAACTTTACTATTAATCTAAAACTATTCTAAAATAAAAAGCTTATTTAAAACAAAAAGTTCAGCTTTTAACTTTTCACTTAGAATTTGTCACTTATTTGTGACCTGGTGTGGCACTTCGGGTTACTATGTTGTACTGATAGGTCAGTTCGAACCACAAGGTCGGCAGTTCAAGCCCACCAGCAGCTCCTCAGAAACTTTATGCAGGTTTTCTATGGGTTGGAACTGACTCAACGGCACTTGGCAACATTGTTAATTGCCATTGAGTCAGTTCTGACTCATAGCAACCCTGTATTGGGTTTCTGGGCAGTGGCTGGTGGGTTTGAACCACCAACCTTGCAGTTAGCTAGTGGTTAGCAGCCCAGTGCTTACCTTACAGAGCCACAGCAGATAACAAAATGATTTTATTTTCAATGTGTGGGTAACCAATTTTCCACACTATTTATATCCAGTAGTTTTTTTCACAGAAATTTGCAATGGCTTGTCAAACACACGAACACATACATCTATATGCCTGCGTATCTGTTTACTATCTACCCACACACATACATGTTTTATGGGTCTGTTTGTGTTTTGTTTTATTGAAGAAATTTATTTTTTGCTTATTTATCTGTCCTGTAAGTATACCATGCTATGTTAATTATTTTAGTTTTAAAGTAAGTCTTTCTAATGTATTCTAGGCAAGTCATCTCCATCTTTTTCTTCCTTAAAAAAAGATACTGGATATTTTTGATCTTTCATTATGATCCTTTCATTATAGGATAAGATAACAAATAAGTGCCTTGAAAAACCCTGTTGGTTTTTTTATTGGAATTGCGTTTAATTTATAGATTTGGGAGCAAGTCTCCATCTTTATTATACTGGATCTTATGCATAGATAGTACTTATTCTACATTTATTCCATTCTTTTTTATGCTCTTCATAATGTTTTATAATTTTTCCATAAGATCTTTCACATTCTTTGTTAGATTTATCATTTTTTACAGTATATTTTGCTTCATTTTATTTCCTTTTTGCTATTGTAAATGTGACTTGTTTTCAGATAGCTTTCCTAATGAGATTTAAAATATACATTGATTATTTTGTTTATTGACATTTTATGAGACATTTTTCTGAACTTTCAAATAAGTTCAAGTAATTTATACACATTCTTTGATGTTCTGTGTAGGGTTAGCCAATTATTCACAATGAGGACAGTTTTAGCCTTGTCTTTCCAATTCTTGTATGAATTTTCTTGTCTTATTGTATTGACTAGGCTAGCTAGAACATCACTAAACAAACGTCATGACAAGCATCCTTATCAGGTTTTTTTTTCATGCAATTTATAATTTTTTATTGTGAACTGGATGGGTTTTTTTTTTCCTTCTGTCCCCCCACCCTTTTTCATTTTCGGTATTTTGTGCTTACTCATCACTGGGTAGTCTTTTTTTGCTTTTGTTGACATCGTTTTCTCTACCTAGTCTCTTTGAACTTCAATTCTGAACCAAATCCTATACTGGTAGTTTAGGGACTGTACAAGCTATGTTACCTTGCTAGTTTCATGAGTTAATTAAGTTACTGCTCCCAGATTGCATCTTTATCCCCTACTTGCTCGTGCTCAGCTATTCCTATTAGGTGTGTTCCCAAACGGGAGTTCGTGTTGTTTATTTCAGGTTCTTCATGAATGTGGGAGCCTGAACCTTACTTAGCTAGACCTTACTTAGCTCATGGTTTTATGCAGCAAGCCAAGCTCCAACGCTCTGATACTGTTGTTGTTGTTAAGTGCCGTCAAATCGGTTACAACCCATAGCAACCCTGTATAGGGTTTCCAAGGAATGGCTGGTAAGCTTGAACCGCTGACTTTGCAGTTCAAATCGACTATGCCAGGACAGAATGGATCACAAATCGTAGTGCAACTCCCTTCAGAGCTAAATTCCTGCCCTTACTCTCTGTATCCGGACTTGAGGTTCAGCATGAGTGTGCGTGACTCTGCTGAACAACACCTTTTCACATTTTTCCCCCTCCTGCTCCATTTATTGGTCCACTGGGTCATTTATCTTGTTTTTAAGCTAGTATGTCTTTTTTTTTTTAATTCTGTCATTGCTATATATTTTGAGCCAAGGGGGTGCACCAAAGCATGAACATTCTGTACCATGTTGACTAGCAAACATTTTTCTTTCTTTTTATATTAGAGAAGAATGCATTTTCCTGGTTTCCAAAGCCAGCCACTTAACTAGTACTCTCAATCCTGTTGCGAGAGAAAAATGAGACTTTCTGCTCCCGTAAAGATTTACAGCCTTGGAAACTCTATACGGGGTCACTGTGAATCAGAACCGACTCTAGGGCACACCATCCACCTCCGCAATCCTACCTGCAACTTCCTCCCTCCTTTATCTCCTAACTCAGCAGCATCTCCCACCTCTCCCATCCTGTCCTTTCTCCTGCAGAAATCCACAAAGGCCACTTGTATCTTTTGAGGTGTGTGCACACCTAGGTAGCTGGTATGCATGTCGAGCGTACATACCCCAAATCGTGAATCCTCACAAAGCTTCTCATTTAGTAAGTGATTGAGCAGTGACCTTCACTTTACCACATCGTTCACTACCATCCCGATTCTTTAGTTCCTTTGGGTACTA
>NW_006408619.1:7501576-7530406 GCF_000296735.1 Chrysochloris asiatica
TATATATATTTGGCATGGTTTGAATCCACTGTCAAACTCCACACTCTTACGAGTCAAACACGTTGAACTTCCTAGCCACAGAAACTAGACTCCTGAAAGCTGCAGATGGCTCCCCCTGGTCAGAGTCTTATTTTTCTTACCTTGGTTAGTATTCTGTAGACTGTGCCATCTTTACCACAGCACCAAGGACAGGTATGAGAATGTGTGCTCCTCTGCTCATCTTCTTACTTTTCTGTCCCCTTCTTTCTGTTGGCTTCTTCTCTTACACCTGTTCCTACAATGGTTTCTCAGAGACCAGACCCCTCACACCTGGCTACTCAAGGTTCTCAGACCAAGCGGCAGCAGATCACTTGGGAGTCTGCTCAAAATGTGGACTCTTGGGCCACACCCTGAACATACTGAATCAGACGCTGCATGTTAAGGGAATCTTCAGGTGAGTCCCATGTACAGCAAAGTGTGGGCAGTGCTGCCTTCATCATCCCCTGTCCAGTCCATCCATAACCATCCAGAGTTAACTCCTATCCCTTCATCTCCAGCTACACACTGTCTTCCAACTTTCATTCTCACCATTCCAACTGTCGACGTGGCATTTCCATCTCTGTGAATCCTCCTCCTCACAGACTCATTATATCAAAAACCTATCCCAAACCATCTATCTTCTTTAAATATGACTTTAAATCCCCACTCTGCTTATAACTGCCCAGGCACACATTCCTGGAGACATCCTCATATCTTGCCAACTGCTTCCTAGCTACCCAGATCAAATCCAGCTCCATATTTCAAATGCTTGCCAATTTTCATGCACACACCCTTTTCCTAGTGTCCCCAACTCAGGAGACAAGGTCAGAAAGACCCGGAGACAGACCAACCTGAGTTTCAAATTCCTGTTCTGCAAACTATTGAACTGTGTGCAATCTTTAGACCTTAAGTAAGTTACTTAGCTTCTCTGAACCTCAAATTCCCCATCTGGTTATTTCTCTCACAGGTGGTGTTGGGAGAAAAATGCACCCAGGGCAGGGGCTAGCACATGACACACATGTTTAACAATTGTTAATCTCCTCAAAAGCCATTCTTACTTTAGGGCCACTGTTTGGGGGACTTTAAAACATATTTCCCCACTTCTAGTTCCTAAACTAATCCATCTGATACACCCTTGTCTAACACATCACTCAAATATCATTTTTCACCATCCTGCCACCTTGGAAGCTCTGGTAGCATAGTGGTTATGAGTCGGGCTGCTAACCTCAAGGTTAACAGTTCAAAACTACCAGCCGTTCCATGGGCGAAAGATGAGGTTTTCTGCTACCGTAAAGATTTTACAGGCGCAGAAAGCCTATACAGACAGGGCCGCTGTGAGTTGGAACTGACTCCACGGCACATAACAACAATCTCTCTCTTGTGAAGCTGTTGGTCAGTTAGAACTATTGAACTTGGGTTAGCAGCCTGATGCTTAGCCCACTGCACTACCAGAGCTTCTTGGTTTGTGGTTGTTGCTGTTCAGTGTCGTCAAATCGGTTCCAACTCATAGTGACCACCACCAGCTTCCTAAGCAGCCACTAGTGGCTTGAAGGGACACCGCATGGTGCCCATATGGCTTAGGCTGCCATCTTGGCACAGAGTGTCCGGAGCCAACCATGGTGGCCCTATTCTCTCATCCACTCACTGGTTTTGACAAATGTGAAACTCATGCGTGTTTTCATTCCATCCTTACTTCTATTGCATTCTGCTAGTCTCTTTATTAAGGAGCTCTGGTAGTGTAGTGGTTACGAATCAGGCTGCGAACCTCAAGGTCAGCAGTTCAAAACTACCAGCTACTCCGCGGGAGAAAGATGAGGCTTTCTGCTCCCGTAAAGATCCACAGCCTTGGAAACCCTGTTCAGGGTCGCTATGGGTCGGAACCGACTCAACGGCACTTAACAACAACAACTCTCTTTATTGTTTATCCTCCTTTTTTTTTTTTTCCGTCCAATGCTCAAGAATCCTTCAGTAACCAACTCTGTATAAGTCACTTGGCACTTAATTGTGGATTTCCATGTGTCCTGAGGTGGTGTTGTGGGCTTATGCATCAGACTACAAAGTCCTTTTAACTGCAAGGTCGGTGGTTCAAGATCACCAGCTGCTCCTTGGAAACTTTATACAGGTCGGAATTAACTTAACGGCACTTAACAACAACAACATGTGATATTGTTTTATTTTTTATTTTTTTGCTAGACAAAGCAAAGGTGACGGAGGAATGGTTCATATCATGCTTGCTAATATCTCTATAAAATCATTTTAGAGAACAAACAAGCTAAATTCTCTATAAGCCTCTGACCATGGGCCCAGGCAATGTGCGTGCTATTCATGATCTTCCTCCGTATGAATCGTGAGGTGAGAACTGTTAGGGTGCCTAGTTAGTGGGTGAGGAAACAGTGGCAAGAGATGCTCAGTGTTCTCATTCTAATCCCAGTGCTACAAAACAAAAACAAAAAAACCAAAAAACCCTTAAAAATAGTCGCCATCAAGTGGATTCCAACTCATCAGCTTCAGTAAAGAGCTGAGCTTGCAGAGGGGTTTCAATGCTTGAATTTCCAAAAGGTCACCAGGTCTTTCTTCCGAGGCGCCTCTGGGTGGATTTGAACCCTCGGTCTCTCAGTTAGCTGCTGAATGCCATTAACCATATGCATCACCCAGGGATTCCTTTCCCTCTGCTATTTTGGCACCCAAGGAAGAAAGCATAGTCAACAACTCTCCCTATTTCCCACCCGGATCTTAGGGAACAGAAAGCTTGTTTTCCAGCAGCACGTGACTCGACTTGCATGTGTGAATCTGTGTAACAATATGCCACATTATTTTGAAGCTCTACTACAGTATCTTGGCATTTACAAAGCCGTTCTACTTCCAAAGGACTTTAAATAATGGTTATGCTAGCCTGAAAATAACTCTGTGATGAAAAGGAAGGAAAAGGTTTGCTCTGCATCAGTGCCTCCTACCCCAGCTTGGTCACGTGGCCCCCAAGAGCAGAGTCCTCAAGTCCCCTCTGTGCTCCTGGAGCTAGGCTCTCCAGGGTCAGGGTCACATTGTTTAACACACGATGAACAGAAGGCAAAGGCCGCAGTCTAGCAGGAAACGTAATCAATAAAGTCTAAATCCCTAGGTGGTATCAATTTTAAGCAGATTATCTTGGAGCTGGGTATGGCTAATGGGATCAGATAGCCGGCCCATTCTAAATTTATAGCTCTAAAAATTAAATCAGAGAAGCCTCTGAGTTGCTTCTCTGGCTCCAAATTCCTATGATTAATGATGATGGTGAAGTGATTGAAGATGGCAATGGAAGGACAGACAAGAGTTCTGCCATGTGTCTGTATAGAACACCAGTTCTTAGCTTTTTGCTGGTGTTGGTAAGTGCTGTCAAGTAGGTTCTGACTCATAGATAGGGTTTGGCCCTGGATAGGGTTTCTGAGGAGTGGCTGATGGGTTTGAACTGCCAACCTTGTGGTTCCCAGTTCAGTGCTGACCCTACAAGTGCCACACCAAGGGTTCAGGCTGTTGTTGTTAAGTACCATCGAGTCGGTTCCAACTCATAGCAGCCCTGTGTAGGGTTTCCAAAGGGAGGCTGGTGGGTTTGAACTGCCGACCTTGTGGTTCCCAGTTCAGTGCTGACCCTACAGCACCACTCCAGGAGTTCATAGACCCTTTATAATACAACCAAAGCATGAAAATACAGAGACACACACACAATTCTCAGTCAGTCCTTGATGGGGTGGCATGGTCTCCTCAAAGACCTGGACTAAGAGTAACAGGTATTTGCTGCTAGGTTACAACGGGTCAGTACTTTGCCCTGTGACAGATACTAGGAACCAAAACCTGACCAAATCCACTGCCGAGGATTCGATTCTGATCCGTAGCAAACCTGTACAGGCTTTCTCAGGCTGTATGTATTTACTGGACCAGAAAGCCTCATCTTTCTCTGTTGAATTTAAACTGCCAACCTTGCAGTTAGCAGTCTATTGCTTATCCTGTGGTGTCACCAGAGCTCCTTGATACCAGGAAATGGAGACTCAGATCTCTGCTTTAAATACACTCTAAATTTCAGTAATTACTAGCACTTGTTTTGAGTCCCTATTTAACTCAAGTCCTACCTGGTGCAAGTAGTTTGTGCACATCTTGGTGGGGCATTGTAGGATAAGCACTGGACCACAAGACTGGTTGGAGCCACAAGGCCAGTGGTTCAAATCTACCAGGTGCTCCTCAGAAACCTTATACCCTGATACAGGGTCACTACGAGTCAGAAAGGACTCAATAGCACTTAACAACAACATTAGCCTAAAGGTGGGACATACCTAGTTCAAACCGACTAAGTAGCCCTACTGGAAAAAGATTTGGTGATCTGCCCCCATAAGATTATTACCATGAAAGCCCTACTGGAGTTCTACTCCATAGCTCTGGGGGTTGTTAGTAGTTGAAATTGGCCGGACAACAATGAGTTTATTATGCTCAAGGGCATTACGTTCGGAGCTGCGGCAAAGGACAAGGAACATGAAGGTAAGTAAAATGCAATCACTGTCGAACAAAAACTTAAAATCCTACGTCAAGAGCATGAGGGCGAAACATTTCTAAGTTTAAAAAATTAGTTGTAGTCAAGTTGATTCTGACTGATGATGACTCTGTGTGTGTCAGATTAGAACCGTGCTGCATGTTACAGTGACTGAGTTTTCAGAAGTCGATCACCAGGACTTTCTTCCGAGCCTCCTCTGAGTGGATTTGTACCTCCATCCTTTCAGTTACTAGCCAAGTACATTAACCATTTGCACCACCCAGATTCTCTTTTCTAAGTTTGTTGTTGTTGTTAAGTACCGTCAAGTTGGTTCCAACTCATAGTGACCTTGTATAGGGTTTCTGAGGAACAGCTGTTGAGCTTGAACCGCCAACCTTGTGGTTCAAACCGACTTTGCAGTCCAGTGCATTAATGCCCAGTGCCACACCAGCACTCCTTTCTAAGTTTACCTAGCAGCATTTCTACAAATACCTGAATACTGACTTTCCAAGAATCCTAAAGAAAAGTTTAAAAAATGAGAAATGGAATCAGGGTCTTAAAACATATCATCAGAATATGGGATAGACTGCAGTGCATGCCAAGACAGAAGTATCATCTTGGAGTAATAGTTGGGAAGAGACTGTACGTGGAAGAGAAGTACGATGTGGGAATGACTGTCACCAGGCAAAATGTACAGGAGGGGCCATTCCAAATGGTAGGAACAGCATGAACAAAGAATAGTAAATGGGAGACGTTTTCCTCTAGAAGGCAGGGACATAATCTGGTTGGAACATTAAGGCAGTAGTAAGGAAGTTAACTCAGATGAGAAGGGGGACACCTGTGATTAGTGTCAGAAAACTGGAATGTCACCCACCAATCAATCATGGCAATATTGTTACTGGGCTAGAGAGAGAATTTGGAAGTGGGTTTGCTATGACTGGTGGGTGATAGATGAAGACTGGAAGACAGGTAGGTAGAGGGATAAATGAAAACAGATAATGGATCAATAGATACAGACATAGAAGGAAGACCCATGGATTAGAGATTTAGATCAAATAACGTATCTTTAATGACAATCATCTTTCTACTTAAATACTATAAATCAATCTCTTGTTGGTTCCCTCTTTCAAAATCATGCCACAGGGCTTTGTCAGAAGTCCTATAAACTCTCTGCTCTCCCACTCTTAGATCTCCTTTATGATCCCATCAAAGGAACTTCACACCAGGACAAGCCCAGGGTCCCAGGGAGCCCTCAGTCTTAGCGATCTCACCCCTAAAAGGACCATGTGGCATATGCAGAAACAACTGAGTGTAACCCAAAGGACGTAATGCCATGAAAACAGAACACCAAGAACGGACAGAGTGGTTCTGTGGAAGAAGTTTCTTCCCTGTGTGAGACCTGAGTCCAATTTCTGGACAGGACATCTCGATGCCGCCATCCCCTGCTAGTGGAGGTCTGTGTGCTGCTGTGAGGATGAATAGGTTTCATTCCCTGGGCCTTTCAGATAAAGACAGATTCTGAAGAGTCTCCTTCCCAAAACACCAAAACCAACCTCCCAATGATAATTCTATGGATCACAACAGCAGGATCCCCTATCCAGTCATGGGGATGGGGCGGGGCTGGGCAGCATTTCATTCTGGGTATATGGGACATCATGAGTTGGCGCTAACTTGGCAACAGCTGGAAACAACAGGAGGAGAAAGAAGATAACTTCAGTAGGAAGACCAACACAGTCTCTTAGAGGAAGCTGCCTGGCACTGAGGATTAAAGGAGAGAGGAGAGAGCTCATCTAAGCAGATGAAAAGGAAGGGTGCTGCCAGAAGAAAGCAACCTGTGAATGGTGCTCAGGTACAAGATACATCTGGGGAAGTTACAAAACATTCCCACTGAGACATAAATGGTGACACGTAGCCAGGGTAGACCGTGAAGAAACTTCAAGAGATTTGGCAGCCGGTGAGTGAGTCTTGACGGATTTGAAAGGAGGAATGAACTGATGGCAGAAACAATGAAAAGAAGAAGAATTGGATTGATGGTGACTGGGCTGGATACGGTAAGGACTACCCATTGTTCTAGAAAGGGCTGTTGTTGCAAAGTGCCATCTAGTTGGTTCTGACTCACAGAGACCCAGTGTAGCGTTTCTGAGGTGCAACTGGTGAGTTTTAAGCACCAATCTTGTGGTTCAAACCAACCTGCAGTCCTACGTGTATTCCACAGGGCCACACCAGAAGTCCTTGGAAAGGGCTAGGTAGTAAACACTTTAGGCTTTACAGGAGACAGTCTCTTCACTCTGCCTTGGTAACATGAAAACAAGCACAGACATATGTAATGAATGATTGGGCCCATGCTCCAATGAAATTTATGGATGCTGAAATTTAGGGTTCATCTAATTTTTATGTACTATGAAATATGATTCTTCTGACTTTTTTCCAAGCTTTTAAAAACATAAAAGTTATTCTGAAGTTGGCAAGCTGTACAAAAACAGGCAGCAAACTGGGACACAGCCCAGAGGTTCCACTTTTCAGACCCCTGGGCTGAGAGGTGACCCCTGTAGCCTGGACAAGCATCAAGTTGGGGCTTAGACCATGGATGGAGAGCCAAGAGGATGGAGACCAGAGAAAGGCAGAGTCAAAGCATAAGCCAATCAGAGACTGCTGTTGTTGCTAAGCACCATTGGGTCAATTCCGACTCTTAGCAATCAAGGTGCTGCTGTTGGGTTTGAACCACTGACCCTGCGGTTAGCAGTCCAGTGCTGATCCTACAGCACCACAGAGGGATTAAATGTGGGAGGTGAGAGAGGAGGTGGAGTTTGCGTAGCCTCGGGGTGACCAATGATAGGACCATTAGCAACATTGGTTGGTTATATGCCGTTGAGTCGGTTCCGACTCATAGCGACCCTGTAACAGGGTTTCCGAGGCTGTAGATCTTTACGGGAGTAGAAAGCCTCATCTTTCTCCCGTGGAACAGCTGAGTAGTTTTGAACTGCTGACCTTGTAGTTCGAGCTCCTATTAGCAACATTAGGGAGCTCTGAAAAAGGGACAGGTGTGGGAAGGTAAATGATGTATTCGGGCCAAACCCAGGAGAGCAAGCCTAAAACCTTTAAAGGAAATGTGGCAACACTTGGGATAGGGAGAGGAACCTTATATCCTTGACTTGATTTCATCAGGCCTGAGGTCACACTCGTGCTGCTAAATGTTACTCTGAAAGCCGGGTACTGTGACTATCACCTGCAAGAGTTCCCAGGGCCAAGCACTTTTCTGCTCTGTTCCTAGAGCTGCTTTAGATTTGATAAGGAAAACTAAAACTGACATTAACTGTTCATTTCAGATTTTTTTCTTTTTTGGTGCATGAATTATTTTAGTATTTTCCCTATATAGGAGTAGCACTAGACTACCAAGCACAAGGTCAGTGGTTCAAACCCACTAGCCTCTCCTCAATAACCCTATACAGGGTTGCTATGAGTCGGAACTGACTTGATAGGCCTTAACAACAATAGCATTCCCCTAAAGATCCCTGGTGGTGCTGTGAGCTAAGCACTGGGCTGTGCACTGCAAGATTGATGGTTCAAACCCACCAGTCTCTTCATGGGAGAAAGAGGAGTGTATCTGCTTCTGTAAAGATATACCACCTCAGGAACTCTATGGAGCAGTCCCCCTTCTGTCCTGTACGTTGCTATAAATCAGGATTAAGATGATGACAATGAGTTTATTAATCCCTTATCTCTGGCACAGTGGCTAAGTGCTCAGCTGCTAATTGAAATGTCAGTGGTTTGAACCCACCCATCAGCTCTACAAGAGAAAGACCTGTGGTGAAGATTTTCAGCCATGGAGACCCCGTGGTGTCGTTTGACTCTGTCCTTCATAGAATCACTACCGAAGTCAGAACCAAGTCAACCTAATGATCCCTCTGAAAGCACTTGCTGCCTTAGGAGGTTTTCATTGCTCTTGTTAAGTACTGTCAAGTCAGTTCCGACTGATAGTGACCCTGTAAGGGATTTCCGAGGAGCAGCTGGTGGGTTTGAACCGCCGATCTTGCTGTTCAGTGCTGATCCTACAGTGCCACACCAGGACTTTAGGAGGTAGAAGTTATTATTTCGAGGCTTTCAATGATACCCTCTTAGTCAGCGTGTTCCATGCCTCTGTGGCCCCGTTTCCTCTTCGGAAACATGAGAATGAGAGACCTTTCTTTTTCTTCTTCTTATTTTGAGTTTTAGTCTTAGAGGAGGGGTTTGTCCTGAAGGAACGTGGTTGCTTGTCTTGATGGCTTCCTGGTGAACAGCTTGCTTATTCTTGTAGTAGCCAGTCATGTTGACATTTTTATTTTGGGTTTTTCCTGATGATCTTTCTTTGAAGATGTATCTTCTGTCACTCTAGCTGTTCCAGGCTGGTCTGCTTGTCCTTTCTAGTGGGGGATGTCCCACCACAGAAGGTTCTGGATGGAAATCAGGATTCCACCTAAAGCCACTGCAAAGGCTCCACAAGAAGCTTATTTCACTGGGCAAATTCTAGAACTCCTTTTAGGTATTCCAAGAGAGACTTCTCTTGATGGAAGAGTAAAGAACATGTTTAAATGTGATTTTTTTTTTTTTTTTTTTTTAACAGAAAGAGGCAGCATGGGAAAAGGAAATGAACAAATCTTAAACTTCACTCCTGGTTCTGCCACTGACCAGTTATGAATCCTGCACAAAGGACATCAATTCTCTGATCTCAGTCTTTTAGTCTGCAAAATGGGATACTGCTACTCTCCTTGGAGGCCTGAGGGATTACAGGGATTACGGATTAACACTGTCGTCAGAGGAAGGTGTTCCTGGATACTAGGCAAAGGTTTGGAGGTTTGAACCACCAAGAGGCATGTTGGAAGCACGGCCTAGCAGCTTTACTCTAAAAAGTAGCCATGAAACACGCTCTGCAGTACAGTTCGGCTGTTGGACATGGGCTTGATATGAGTCAGAACTGACGGCACAGTAGGAAATAAGAAGCTGTAAGAATGCTGTGGCTGCCTTCTGTAGCTGTGTGGGCCAGGAAACTTTGGCTGCATGTGGGAAGCAGGGCCATGTTGGGTGTGGATGCTACCCAATAGCTGTGCTTACTGTGACCACAGGAACCGCCGTGGCCAACACGCCATATGGACTGTTAGAGTGAGATTTTACAACTACACGAGTGCATGTTCTGACTTATATTTTTACTCCATGGACACTCACTGCCAACAACCCCTTATACTATATTAAGGGATTTAATCCCTTTTGATCAGTCTTTTCAAGATGACCAGAAATGATAACTTGAGAACCTTCAATAGTCATTCTGTCTATGAAGAGCAATATAGATTTCACTGGAACAACCTCATGCTCTGCAATCCTGTTAATTAAAAGCCCCCAGAAGAGACAAAATAAAAATGTCAAATAAGATTTGTTCTGGCCTCACGCGATCAAGTTACAGTAAGCCTGGGAAGTAAAGGCTGGGTTGATGGGTTGGGGAGAGGTACGGGCTACAGAAGCTGAGCAGCCAGGGTCCCAAGAGCAGGGTGTGATGATGTACGAGGGTGGGAGGGGCAGTCCTATCAACCCCCATCTCCTCATTGCCAGGCACGGTCTAGGTCTCGACGCCAGGGTATGCCGAGCCTCTCATGGGTGCTTCTGAAGGCTTCTCTCCTTCACCCACCGACCTACCCACCCACTTCTTATAGGTCATAAAGACACTGACTTGCACCCAAGCCTATTTGACCAACACCTCTAGAGATGCAGCCCTGACTCTGTTGTAAGGGTGCTGGTGAGTATAACGCTGTATCCCATGCCATCCTGTGGATGAAGCTTCTAGCAATCTGCAAAACTTGGAACAATTATGCTTCCTCTGAACAAAGGCTTGTAACCTACAGGTTCCCGTCTGTACTTTGGCCTCTAGGATGCCCACAGCCAAATCTGTAGGCTTCCTCTAGCAACAGCAGCGTAATAGTCTAATTCAGTCACTAGCTTTCATTTCTTTCCTTATAGTAATTCTCCCTGTTTCCAAATAGCATCTTCACCATAATTCATTTTGTTGCATTGTCTTGTATACTTTTGCAAACCACGTTACTTTTTGCAATGAGATCAGATATCACCAAATAAACCAAATGTAAATAGATGTCTTCCGTCTCCCATGTAAATTCCTCAAGATAAATCATGCCAGTATTTTTCTGGGGTGTGTTGGACCCCATTACACAAAGCAGTGGTGGGTAGGGAGCATGATGGGGGAACGTGAGTATCTTAAAACTGAGAGAGTTCATCTCCTTGACTGCAGCCTTGAGCTAGGATAGACTCCTGGAAGTCTGGACTCAGCAGAGGAGAATGGAGTTGAGCCAGAGGGCTTTGGCGTTCTGCAGAATACAATGACCCATATTACAAAGGGAGGCAGGAAGTCAGACAGAGATTATAGACTGCATTATAATACCATTCCATAGAACTAGATGCATTTTCACTCCTTCCCATCACACACTACTTAAAAGTGCTGTGTGAAGTGCTGGTTTTATATGACGGTGATCTTCAAGTCATGGGTGGGCCATAGCTACTTTGTGTTGCTCCTCATGGGGGTGGGCCAGGGCACTGAATAGAAATAACAGGCTCCCAGCACAGGCAAGGGCTAAGTGTGTTTGTGATCTTTGTTAACATGTTGACCCACTTCCCTATCAGTGGGTATAGAGTCGCTGCTTTGAGAACTGGCCCTCAACACTTCAGAGCTGACCCCTGTCCCTCCTCTGGGAACAATCCAGCAACAAGGGCCCTTGCTAGGTCAGGTCGGATGCAAGCATTTATTCAAATCGGTCACTGCCTGAACAGCACCTGTTTTCTTTTCTTTCCTGTTTTAAGAACTATTCCTATTGAGATATAATTCACATACCATAAAATTCACTGTTTCAAAGTGTTCAATTCCTTGGTTTTAATATATTGACACAGTTGTGCAATGATCACATAAGTCTAGGACCTTTTCATCACCCCATCAAGAAATTCATCCTCCTAGAAGTCACCCTTTGTTTCCCCAGCATCTTAGAAGCACTGATCTATTTTCAGTCACTATGGATTACCAAACCTGAGTGTTTCATACAAACAACATCACACATATTAGGATGTGTATGTGGCCTTTTGCGTCTGATTCTTTTATATAGCATCGTATTTTCAAGGTTCATCCATGTATCATGGGTGGTTCCTTTGTATGGGTAAAGAACACTCGATTGGATGGATGTATCACTTTAATGATCTATTCATTAGTTGATGGACATTTGAATTATTTCCTCCGTTGGGCCATCAAGAACGAGGTTGCTACAAACACTTGCTTAAAAGTTTTTGTTTGAATATATGTTTCATTTATCTGGAGTATATACTCAGATGTGAAAGTGTTAGGTCATATAGGAAGGAACTTCAAAAAGTTCATGGAAAAATTGAATTAAGAGATGATGAGATTTTTCCACAAACTTTTTGTAATCCCCTTATAGTAACTCTATACTATAGAGAAGTGTGTGTATATATATATAATTATATATGTATGTATATAATTATATATACTATACTTTTGAGAAGCTGTCAAACTCTTTTCCAAGGAAGCTGTACCATTTTCATGATCCCCCCTGCCATGGATGAGGATTGTAATTTTTCCACATCCTCGGCAACACGAGTCATTGTTCAGGTTTTTATTATAGCCATCTTGTTGTCGTTGTCGTTGTTAGTAAGTGCCGTTGAGTCGGTTTCTGTTCATAGCGACCTTGTATAGGGTTTCTGAGGTGCAGAACCGACTCTCCGGCACTCAACAAAAACAACAATGACAAATGATGTTGAACATCATTTCATGTGCTTATAGGCCACTTGTATATCTCTTTGGGAGAAATGTCTATTCAGATCTAACTAGGTAAGTTGTTTTTTCATTGATGAGTTACAAGTGTTCTTTATATATTCTATATACTAATCCCTTCATTAGATATGTGACTTGCAAATCTTTTCTCCTATTTATTGCTACTTTCTTGATGGTGTTCATTGCAGCACATTTTTGATTTTCATAAAGCCCAATGTATCTACTTTTTGATTGTTTGTTATGCTTTTGATGCTATATTTAAGAAATCATCACCTCACCCAAGGTCATGAAGATTTATACCTATGTTTTCTTCTAAGAGTTTTATAGTTTTTAACTCTTACATATAGGCTGTTATGTTAACCCATTTAGAGTTGATTTTTATGTCTGGTGTGGAATTGGCATTCAATTTCATTCTTTTTGCGTGTGGGTTTCTACCGCCTCACTATCATTTGCTGGAAAGACTAGTCTTTGCCCATTGGGCTGTCTTAACACCCTTATTAAAAATCAGCCATCATAAACATAAGGGTTTATTTCTGTCCTCTACATTTTATTGCATTGTGACAATGCTACAGTCAAAATTACTGTAGTTTTGCAATTGGGAAGTATGAATACACCATACTTTTTCCTTCTTCTTTTTCAAGATTTCCCAGCTATTCTGGTTTCCCACATTTCCATGTGAATTTTAGCATCAGCTTGTCAATTTTTGCAAAAAAAAAAGGCAGCTTGGATTTTGATAGGGATTGGAGTGAATCTGTAGAACAGTTTGGGGAGTACTGGCATCTAACTAATATTAAGTCTTCCAATTTTAAAACATATGTACTCATTAAACGAAAATAGTATCTGATAAAAAAATAACATTTATAAAAATTGAAGTATTTATGCATATCTGTAATAATGGCTCATGGAAGTTGTAAGCTGCCCATCACAGAAGTAGCCACAGAGCAGTCTCATCATTTTGGTCAGATGCACTGTAGAAGAGGTTTTCGCTCTATGAAAGATACTATTCTTTCAAAGTGAAAATCTTTGAAATGGAGCATTTTTGAGATTTCTCCACTCTTCAAACTATAAAGGACTCAGGAAAACTATCAGTTCTTCTGTGTGATCTGGACTGTAAGTTCAGTGAAGGATGGATAATGGCTTGTTGAAGACATTTCCACCAACAACCTGGCCCCTGGCCTCATGGAAATGAGGTCGCCGGGAACGACAGTGCTGTGGAGTTGGTTCTGACTCATAGCAACCCTGTATAGGGTTTCTGAGGAGCGGCTGGTCAAGGAGATTAAACGCCACCTATCAGACTGCAAAGCCATTTGAACTACAAGGTCGGTGGTTCAAGTTCACCAGTCGCTCCTTGGAAATCCTATACAGGGTCGCTATGGGTCGGAACCAATTCGACGACACTTAACAACAACAACAAATCCTGGTGTGGCACTGTGGTTTAATGCGTCAGACTGCAAAGTCATTTGAACTGTAAGGTCAGTGATTCAAGCTCACCAGCTGCTCCTTGGAAGTCCTATACAGGGTCGCTATGGGTCAGAATCGACTTGATGGCACTTCACAACAATAGAATCCCACACAATGTCCCCACTTAACAGCAAAGTAGGGACCACCGAGAGGGGATCTTTGAACTTGGTATTAATATTGAGGATAGGTTTTGAGTTCTCCAGCAGCAAAGGAAAGCAACAGACAAACAGGTGTATAATTTCACAGTTAACCTCACCTTGAATGTGAAAGAAACAGTTGTAAAGAAGACCCAATAGGAGAACTGAGAGGCTATGAAAAAACAAATATAACCAAACCAACGACTCTTATGTTTCAAAGTACCCAGTTCATCTCCATCCAAGTTGTCAATTAGATCCAGAATATTCTCTCTATGCCCCATACCTGTCTGCTACTTAAGACAAGGGTGTAGGTGGCAGCTAATTTCTTCATTAAAAAATTACCCACCTACTGCCTTCAAGTTGATTCCAACTCATAGCGACCTAGATATAGGGTTTCCAAACTGTAAATCTTTGCAAGAGCAGAAAGTCTCTTTTTTCTCCCAAGGATCAGCTGGTGGTTTTGAACTGCCAACCTTGTGATTAGCAGTCTAGTGCTTATCCTGCAGCACCACTGGGGTTTGCCCCCTTTTCAGTCCTAAATACACCTTTTCCTCTGTGAATATTATTTCTTTTTAAGGATTGTGGGGGTTTGATTAAGGTTCAGTGGTAGAAATTCTCACGTTCTGTATATTCTTGGCCAATACAGTCACTAATTGGCAACTAGGATAGAGATAAAGTGGGATACTCGAGGCAGCCACTTTTGAGTTCTAAAGCAAAGCTTTGAACTTGTAGGCCTTTGGCTAAAGTATTTGTGCATCTTCTCAGAAATCCAAGTTCATAAAGGTGAACTGTAGGCTAGTGTGTTTCAGAGTCCCCTAAAGAAAAATCACAAGCGGAACTTCCTGAGGTTTGATTAAGTACCAAACACTGTTCTGACTACCTGCCTGGTTTTCCTTCCTTGAAAACACATAACAACATCATGCAGTACGTACCACAGTGGCCTGATATTACTGATGAGGCACACAGAGAGGTTAAGTAACTTGCCCAATGTTGCACAGTTAGTAAGAAAAGGAGCTGAGATTTGAATCCCAGTAGATGTCTCTAGCTGTCACACATTTAGTTTCTACAGTGCTGGATTCCTCCAAGAAACATGAGGACTGTGGAACAAATCTCGAACCAGGTGATGGCTCATCACTTAAACTAATGTAACATATGGGGAAATAAACACTTCCTCCGTACGAAAAAGCCAACCCTGATCAAAATCCTTCAGAGAGTAAACAGATATGAGGGTGTGGGAAACCAACTGCTCTGATATATTTGGAGCATTTTATTTTATTCTTTTGCACTAAGATTCCATCCCAATGGCTATTTTAAAAATGGAATTCACCATGGTAATTCAGATGTAGCATTGTGCATGGAAGCTGGTCAAAGTGTCTTGGAAATCCATCCCTATCAAGAGCAGTGCCTTTGGCTTCAGGGCCACACACCTATACAGTGACTGGATCATGAGTAGCTTTCCAAGGATGGGTGGTCCTTCAGTGTACTGGACTTCTGACTTGACTCAATCTCTGGACCTATGTGTGCCATCTTCTACCCTGGTCTGACTCCCAACACTTTGTCCATGCAAACCACTCCACTCTTCACCTGCTGTCTCCTTGGCCCATACCAGGTACCACATCAGGGTGCCTCTGACTTTCAGATAACCATAAGCTCTTCTAAGAAATCCAAACTGAGACAAAAGGCACCTAAATACAGGAAGCTCTCAGTAGACTCTTGGGGTGTGTGTGTGTGTGTGTGTGTGTGCTTTGGGGGACCCGACGGAATAGTCCTGAAAATGGACAGATGAACTTTAACGTGAGAAAGCAAAGTCTGGGTGCTTTGCATCAATGGAAAAATCCAAAGAATGCAGCCAAATAAAATGACTTACGACAGACTGAAAAGTATTCCTTGAGGATACGGTCTCAATACGTGCTGTTTTGGCCAAAAATACTAACACCATGCCAAGCATTATCAAAACAGCTATTAGAAAAAGAACACACCATCCTACCCTCGTGAAAATTCCAGTCCCATTAGCCTTTCACAGGGCAGGACAAATAGGAACAAACTAGGGAAGGTTGAGGAAAGATGGAAAAGGAATTTGGCACGTGTGGGCAAGGTGTGAGAGGGCAAACTGAAAAGTTCTATGCAACTCTACCTTCATATATAGGGGTGACTGTGAACATCATCAGATAGGTAGAATCAGAGAAAAGGGGGGATAGGATGGCAATGATCTGGCCACCACTGAACTCCCCTTGATAAGTGCCTGTCTCAGTGGTTCAAACTACAAGGTCGGTTTGAACTACAAGGTTGGCGGTTCAAACTCACCAGCTGCTCCTCGGAAACCCTATACAGGGTCACTATGACAAAGTCGCATGTGTCAAAAGCGACTTGACAGCACTTACCAACAACAAGAAGAATGAACAAAAGAAAGAGATTAAAGCACAGGAGTGCACCATAGTCTCCATGGCACGCTATTTAACCCTTCAAATGCCTAGACACATGGATCTTTTTTTTTTTTCTTTACCGGTAAGAAACAAATTAAGGTACAAAAAAGTTAAAGTAATCTTTGCAAAACTGCAAATAGTTAACACAACTGACTGCTAACTGGAAGGTTGGAGGTTAGGGTCCACCCAGAGGTCCACCTTCCATAATACAATGGGGTAGAAGCAAGATCTAGCAATCTATCTCCAAGAGCTCAGCCACTAGAGACTCGATGGAACACACTTATCCTCTGACATGCATGGCATCATCACATGTGGGAACCAACTTGCGGGCAACTGGCACGCATAATATATGGAGGCAGAACTGCAATGGCAACCTCCCAATTTCAACGTCATCATGGTCCTTCGAGTCACCTACTGCTCCTTACTCCCTGGGATCTGTCCCTGCGGGACATTCCCATATGTCTTCCCCATCGGAGGTGCTCTGGATACACACTTGCTTCACCAGAGAGCTCTAAGTACAGGTCATTATAGTTTCCTGAGGAGAAGTCAGGAATATTCTGAAAAGGGTCTCCAAGAGGCCAGTAACATGGATGGCCCTAGGGAGGTCCAAGTAATAATAATACATATTGCCAGGAGGGACCAGTCGCTGGAGAAGGACATTATGTTTGGTAGGGTAGAGGGTCAGAGAAAAAGAGGAAGACCCTCAACGAGATGGACTAGCAAAGTAGCAGCATCAATGGGCTCAAGCGTGGCAACAATTAATTGTGAGGTTGGCCCAGGACCGGGCAGTGTTTCATTCTGTTGTGCATATGAGTCAGTACCTACTCGATGGCACCTAACAACAACAATGCGTATGTGCTAAGACACAAATTGTGTGGGACTAGTCCTCCCACCAACCACCCAAACAGCTATCACTCCCCACTTTATTGGGTGCACAAATGGATCAGCCCCCAAAGACACAGATTCACATGGGCTAGGAACTGAATTATGTCTCTCAAAAATAAGTGTTGGTATTTTAATTCCTATACTTGTGGATGTCACCTAACTAATGTTGTCATCTACCATCAGACAATCAAAGACAACATGATCAGTTTGTTTAGGTCATGCCAGTGTAGGGTGAATCCTGCGGGGTGATGACTTACTTCATATGGCCCTGGATTCCCGGTGTGGTGCTGTAGGATCAGCACTGGACTGCAAACCACAAGGTTGGCAGTTCAAACCCACCCACTGCTCCTTGGGAACCCTCTACAGGGTCACTATGAGTCAGAGTCCCCTCAACGGCATACGACAACAGTCATACATAAAGGAGCCCTGGTAGGATAGTGGGTTACGAATTGCGCCGCTAACTGCAAGCTCAGAAGTTTGAATCTAGCAGCCATTATGTGGGAGAACGATGGAACTTTCTGCTCCTGCAAAGATTCACAGCCGTGGAAACCCCAGACAGGGTCGCTATGCGTCAGAACAGCCTAGAACTCGTACTATCACCACCACCAGTCGTATGTAAAGAGTTCTGATGGATCTGTAGAATAAGTTCTAGGCTGCTAACTGCAAGGCTGGCAGTGCAAACCCCCTAGATAGTCCATGGGAGAAAGATGAGGGTTTCTGCTCTTGTAAAGATTTACAATCTCAGAAGCCATACACAGGAACACTACGAGTCAGATTCTACTTGATGGATTTGCGCTTGAGTCAAAATGACTGAGTGAGACTCTATAAATGAGGTGTTTGTGTTCCACCAAGGAGATTGGTGGTGCTGTGAACTAATGAGTCAGGCTGCAAAATCATTTGAACTGCAAGGTCGTTGGTTCAAGCTCACCAGCTTCTCCGTGGAAACCCTACACAGCGTCACTATGGGTCAGATCAACTGGATAGCACTTCACGACAATAACAGGTGATTGGAGAGGTTTTAATAATGAAAATGAGGTGCATGGAGGCATAGGGAGGAAATTGGCCACATCTGCCACTCTGCAAGGCCAATCCCAGAAGCAAAGTAGGGATCTCACCACCATCCAGAAGAAAAGCCAGAAGGAGGTCCCTGTGTGAAAACCCGGATCCAAGAGACAAAGAACTATAGCTCCAGAGAAGGCACAGAACAAGCAGTAAGAAGAGGGGCATGTGTGGCCGGGTCCAGCAGCCGAGAAACAGCAGACCAGCAAGAGATGGTGTAGTGGGCTTCCTAGTCCATGAACAAGGTGGTTACAGCTCTTTCTGACCCATGGAGCAAGAGAGCTGAGAGTCTTTGGGCAGGCGGCTTGCTGGAGGAGTGCGGTGCCTCCAAGCACTTACTGGCAGAGCTAAAGAGCTTTGTAAACCCAGATGGAGCAGGAAGGAGGCCAGCTTGGGGCTGAGGGGTTTATGAAGAGGCCTGCCTGCCTGTGGGCACAGCTGAGAAGAAGCTGTCCTCACCCAAGAACTGTGTCCTGAGTTGTGCCTGACCCTGAACTCCGTAACTATGAGTCTGCTCTGTGAGTTCCTTGTGGTTATCGCAGTGAATTATCGAAGCTAGCAGAGGAGTAGATGGTATTGTGAGATGGACAGCTGAAGTCAGAACTGGTAGAAAGGTTGCTATTGGTGTTGGAGAGAGGAGACGTATCCATCCTCAACCTCATGGGGATCAGTCTCGGGCTGATGTTAATCATAATTTTAACTCTCGTCTCCCCTCGTACAGTCAGAAGTGAAGTCAGACAAGGTGGTCTGATGCCTCCCTGTCATTTTGGCAATCCTAAACCTAGTCACTTCTGAGTCATATAAACAGAATACAGGACATGGGATGACAGATGCCAACAAGGAGGACACTGGAGGAAGATGAAACTACAAGTCCAGGAACTCCCAGAACTTCCGGTTACTACATGTTCAGTGAGTTCTGCTGTGGTACTCTAGGATATGCACTGGGATGGTAACCACGAGGTCGGCAGTTCAAACCCACCAGCTGCTCTTGGATCTGATAGGAGTCAGAATCGATACAATGGGACATAACAACAACAACATTTGTTGAAATAGACAAAGACCCACACTTGAAATTCAGATTTTTATGCCCTGTAATTGTGAGAAGACAAATTTATGTTCTGTAATGTCACCCATTTGTGTGCTATTGTGTGGCACTATGAGAATAAACAAGGAGCTCTGTTAGCATGGTGGTTACAAATCGGGCTGTGAACTGCAAGGTCAGCAGTTCGAAAGTACCATCTGTTCCATGGGAGAAAGATGAGGCTTTCAGCCTCAGAAACCATGTGCAGGGTCACTATGAGTCAGAACCATGGTACTTAACAACAACAACAACAACAACAACAACATGAAGATAAACGTCTGAATTTAAGGTGTAGCAGTTGGTAGTCCTGGTGTGGTACTGTAGGATACACACTTGACCTTAAGGTCGGTTTGAACTGCAAGGTTGGCAGTTCAATCACTCCTCGGAAACCCTAGACAGGGCAGTTATGAGTTGGAGCCAACTTAACAGCACTCAAAAGCAGTAACAACATATATCCCAGAAGCAGTGGTGCAGTGGTTAAAGTACTGCTAGATGAAAGGTCAGTGGTTCAAACTCACCAGCCACTCCTTGGGAGAAAGACATGCTAATATGCTTCCATAAAGATTACAGCTTTGGAAACTCTATCTCACAGCGTCACTGTGAGTCTGAATTTGGCTACAGTAACAAATTTTGGTTTTGAACAGCACACAATCTAATGGCCAGACAGAGCATGTGAAAAATACCCTCATAGAGTGATTGTTATCATGACTAACTGTGACTGTCACAACAGTAAAGATAGAAGTTCTGTAACAAAAAGTGGGGGAGTGGTTAATCTTACAGTCCAGGAGTAGAGGACCCTAGGACCATCAAGGGAGAAGAGCACGAGCAGAATGTGGGACCCTATCCAGAGAAGCAGCAACACCAGAGATGGAGGCAGAGATGGGGTCATGGAGAAGGGGAGCAGCTGAGGACTCTAGATTCAGAATGAGAGGAATTGGATGCTGGTGGCCAGGAGGAAGACTTGCAGAATGTGCCCTTTGGTTGTTTAAATGATTATATATTCCTGATTATATATTTTTGTGTATATTCAAAAAAACAAAACAAAACAGACAGAATAGAAGCAAATACTGTTGAATGATGATGCACAGAGGGGATTATAATCATTACAATGAAACAACGAGTATGAAACCGATACTTCCCCATGTAAACTATCACTCAATTCACAATAAAAACTTTAAAAAAAACCTTTAAAAAAAAAGCTAAAAAAAAGAAAAGCAATATACACTCATATAGGATCTCCCCTTTAGTGACATGAGCCTGGGACCCTCACATCTCCCAAAACACATATATATACCTGAATGTGAACCAGATAAAGTCAGCACTGGAATATCCTGAGCACCCCACCCCCCATCTCCCCCTGAGCTTTGAGCATCACTAACACGCTACCAGAGATAGGGTGAGAATTCAAAGGAGCCAGTCTACAAATAAATATGGCAAGCCCAAGTGTGAGCAGAATATAACTATTTTCTCTAGGAAGGGACCTCTCAGCCCTCGATAGGCTAGTGTGCATGTGGATGGACACTTGAGCAGGCCTGTAGAATATGCAGTCATTCCCAAAGTTCACTTCAAAGGAACCTTTCCTCCAAGAGCGTCTTAGGGAATCAGTGATCTTCAGAACACGTTTAGTTTTTACAGCATCTGCGGCTGTCAAAACAGCCTCTTAACTTAAAGGAAGAAAGTAAAAATGTTCATTACCAAATCCAGCAGCACTGGGGTGGGAGAAAGAGCTTTAAGATTTCAATTGTCCCAAAAAATGTCTTCTACAACCTCCTCTAATTACTCTAGGTTTTACTTTGCTTCTCTCCCACCCCCCTCCATAGGAGTAGAACTGTTGACAGAAGGATTTAAATTGCACAGGGACGAAACCTCTGCAGACATTATTATCAGGTATGTCTCTCCTCTCAAAGTGCTTTTCAGATTAGCGGTGGAGGAGGCTTTCTCCCTGAGTCCCCCACAGGTCACAGGAAGTGGGGCTGATGGCAGCCTGCAGCAATGTCAGCCTAAGGTCAGCTCAGTCTGGGAGCAGCAGATCTCCACCAGCACACAGCACATGACTGGAAAATCGGGGAGACCTATGGAGACCACCGAGAAGAGTGTTTGTTGGCCTTGAAGAAGCTCCTTGATGTGACAAATGGGCCAGGTCATCCATGGCACCAACACTGAGGTTTATGGGAAACTTGTGTAAGCACAGGTCCGTGCAGAGGCAGAAACACACAGACCTTGACACACATGGGAGACCCGCGTACTGGAGCTCAGCTCATAGCAAAAAGTCTGCCAGCTCTGGAGTCTGGAGTGTGGCCCCTCCTCAGAGATGCTATATGAGTTCCAGCATCAATTCCCACCTTCCCTTCCTCCCCCGTGTAAAAGTAATTCTGGTTTTCCAAGTAGGGCTAGAAAAGCGTACAGCATCACAGTGACACACAAGCCACCACAGTACCAATGGTCGTTGGCAGAACAGAACTAAAACCCAGGCCTGCCTGGTGTCAACACCCATATCCCACTTAGGACACCTCACTGCTTGCTGAGTGGCTGTAGGGAGAACTGGAACCAGTGAGTGGGTCCCAGAAGGCTAATTCCTGAGCCAAGATAGGATGAACTTTGTATTAGAACTGCTTGGAAGCAGACAGGATCATCCTGCAAAGAGTGAACTTCCAGTCCCTAAATGAACTGAGACTGGAAGAGATGGGGTGCAGAGGAGACTCATGACTAGAATGATCTTAAAATGTTCTAATTTGGACTTTTCTGAGAAACAAGAGAAATCTTGTACTTAAGAAACTTATTTTATTTCTTGTCTTTAGACCCTTTTCAAATAAGCTAACTTCTGTTCTTAGAGACATCCTCATTTAAGTGGGGATGGATTGGGCAGTGAAGCCTGAAGACCACTCTAAAAAAACAGAGTGTTCTTGAGAAATTCGCACGACCTTTTTGTGCACAGTGGTTTTACTCTTTAAACGGGGCAAATTAATAGGTCCCCAAGGTTCCATCGCAACCTGTGATACTACCCTTGCCATGTTCCTTTCCATCTATAGCTCCCCAGAACCATGGGCAGAAAGAATTTCCCAAGGATGTGTCTACAAAGGACTTGCTTGCATACAATAGGAAGACAAATGTTTCTATTCAAAAAGAAGGAATCCCTTGGTGACTCATTTTAGTACTAACAGAAATGCTGGCAGCTCAAGTCTACCTAAAGGCACTTCAAAAGAAAGATCTGGAGATCTATATCCAGAAAACCAGTCAAGGAAAACTATATTGAGTACAACCATGAGCTGGAATTGACTCAAAGGCAACTGATTTTGTTATCTTTCTATTCCAAAGGAAAAGTGTCCCCTGGGAGAAAGAAGCTAAATCCTGAATTCTGGTTGGGCGTACCCAGGAGAAAATTCTGAGACTAACAGACAAGGAATCTATTTTTAGAACTTGGACAGAGAGAAGTGCTTCTGAGTGGTGCGGAGATTTTAGGAAGCAAATTTTGGTAAAAAGCCGGTAGGTAACCTGGGTTCCAGTTCTACCGAAGCTGCCAACACCACCATGAAACGCTGTCTCTTAGAACAAGTGTCTTAACACTCAAGTCTTCAGATTTCTCATCAGAGAAACAATAGGATTAGACAAAATCAGTAGCTGTCAAACTGGGTTGTGCATCTGAACTAGGGATATACTAACCAACAGAAAAGCTAAGTACAAGTTAGTTTTTAGTTAAGTACAAGTTCAGCTGTGTTGGCTAATCTGTTGCTGTTGTTGTTGCATTCCATCAAGGCAGTTCTGACTCGTAGCGACCCTGTATAGGGTTTCCAAGGAGCAGCTGGTTGCGTTTGAACTACCAACCTTGTGGTCAGCAGTTGAGTGCTGATCCTACAATGCTACAGGTACATCTACCTAGGAGCTCTGGTGTGGAGTTCTAGGGTCAGCCAGTCAAACCTACCAGGTGCTCTCGGAAACCCTAGACAAGGTCACTAGGACTTGGAACCAAATCGATGGTCCACCATTACAACAAAATATGTATCTATAGGAGGCAACTGAAAATACCATGACTTGGGTCAGGCGCACCTTAGTTCTCAAAGTGACATCTTTGTTGTTTAACACTTTAAAGAGGTCTTTGCAGCAGATTTGTCCATCGCAAAACATCAATTGATCTCTCGACTGCTAACGCCAGTGCTGTGGCCTGTGGTGTAACACTGTGAAATGTGTGATTCAGGTGGGGAAACCCATGTGAAACTGTGTTAGTAAGTAAGTACAAGGAAGCCCGTGCTTACTGAGTACTCTGTCCCTGTCAGGGATTGTAAACTTGAAGAGAGGCTTTGACTCTGTAGGAAAGTGCTGGGGGAGTGGGGGGGTGGGATATTGGGGGAGAGACAGGTGTCAGCCACACCCTAAAAGCAGAATCTCTGATGTGAAAAAAAAAATGTGAAATTGTTCACTTCAGATAAGCAAGTAAGCACAAGTAAGCCCGTGCTTACCATGTTATTGGGTAATATGCCCCTGAGAACCCTCTAAGAAGTTGGCAGGCCCCACACTCAGATCCAAACCAGGATCCCAGGATGGACGACAGGACCCAGTGGTTTTTAGAAGGCCTCAGGTGATTCTAATCCCGACAGAGGAGGCTGGGTATTTGGTATTCAGGGAAGAGTGACCTTCAGGCGGTTCACATATTCAATTCTATGACTCCAGAAAATGAGTCTGTTTCCCCAGCCTCAACGCTAGTCTCCCAGCACACAGAGGTCTCGGGGCAGGAAAGTTGTCACAGAGAGTTACTAGGGATCTGCCCCCAGTGACTTTTCATATTTAAAAAAATGCTACTATCCTTTGATTCACGCTCCATTATTCATAAAGTCAATTACTGACATATCATCTTTACCACTACCAGAAAATGGAATAAATAAGACCCACCTCCGGGACAGCACCTCCCTGTTCTATCCCTGCTTGAAGGTTCCCCTTCCATTAACAACAGCTCAGGTGTCCCCGACTTTACAGACCCAGAGAAGAAATGAAATGAGACTGAAGGAGAAAGACTCCAGCTCTCAGCTGCAGGACAGCCCCTAGTGGACGGAGAAGAGGTCACCCTGGTGGGGAGGACATTGTCACTGCCACATGTTCTAGACACCATCCCTAACGAGGTGTGAGAGAAACTCCAGTCTCAGTGGCATCATGAAGGGCTTTAATTCTCCATTTGGTTAAAAGTATAATTTTGATGATAATAATCAGATGATGATGACAATGACATCAAGAAACATTCAATTTTCAGATTACTATGTGCTGAGCACTTGGCACACATTCCTCAGTTATTTTAAAAGGAATTGAAAAAGAAGCAGGTCACAGACTAAAATGCCTTCAAAAGCCAGGTGTGTGTTGGAAATGCACAGGATGAGTCAGGTCTAAGACAATACGGGATGAGAGGGACTCTGGCTAAGAGGGAAACATGTTCTGTCTAAAAAGGGCTGGGGTCTCTGTGTTCTAGCTAGTAGGTGCCACGTAGAAACACAAGCCCAAGTTTTGCATTGTTGCTGTTGGGTGCGACCAAGTCAGTACCAACTTATAGTGACCCTATGCACAACAGAAATAAACACTGTCCTGTCTTGGGCCAACCTCACAATCGTGGCTAGGCCAATCCATTTCACTGGGGATCTTTCTCTTTTTCTCCGACTCTACACCTTACCAAACATGATATCCTTCTCCAGCGACTGGTCTCTCCTGACAATATATCTGAGAGATGAAGTCTGGCCATCCTGGCCTCCAATGAGCACTCTGGCTGCACTTCTTCCAACACAGACCTGTTTGTTCTTTTGACAGTCCATGGTACTTTCAATATTCTCCTCCAACACCATAACTCAAAAGCATCAATTCTTCTACAGTCTCCCTTATTTAATGTCTGCCTTTCACATGTATATGAAGTTATTGAAAATACCATGGCTTGGATCAGGTGCACCTTAATCCTCAAGCTGACATCTTTGCTCTTCAACACTTAAAAGAGGTCTTGTGCAGCAGATTTGCCTACAATAAGTGGTGGATTCTAAATCCAGGAGTAGAGAGTGGGGAATCTAGAAGCATCGGGCCTTGTAGCTATGCTGAAAAGTTTGAATGTTTTTTTGAAATTTATGGGAAGTCATATTAAGGAATTGTTAAGCAGGGAAATAACCTAGTAAGAGAGTAATGAGAGAGTGCTATATCAGAGCATGAAGATGGATTGGAGTGTGGGCAAGTCTGGAGAGAAATGATGAGACAATGAGAGCATCAAGCAAGAAATGATGAGCGGGACTAAGATGAGATGGGGCCGTAATTCTCGAGGAACTGGCACGGTGGTAGTGGTGGTTCAGTGGTATTCTCACCTACCACACTGGAGACTCAGGTTTGATTCCTGGTTAAAGTATCTCAAACACAACCACCGGCCATCTGTCAGGGGAGATGCTTGCGTGTTACTCTGATGCCGACACTTCTCAGCACAGCTTCCAGACTAAAGGTGGAACCAAAAGAAAAGACTGGGGATCTACTTCCAAAATACAGCTAAGGAAAAGTCTATAGATCACAATGGTGGGATACACACTGGACGACTGGCAAGGTGGGTAGTTCAAACCCATCAGCCACTTCTCATAAAACCCTATACACAGTCGCTATGAGTCGGCACTGACTTAAAGGCAGACAACAGTGGTCCCATCTGCAAGCCACTGGGGGCATGGTGCAACACCAGGACAAACTTGTCTCACTGTGCATGGGTTACCATGCTTTGGGGTCAACTTGATGGCAGCCAACAGCAAAAACAAAGGAGCTCTGGTAGCGTAGTGGTTACAACTCGGGCTGCGAACCTTAAGGTCAGCGGTTCGAAACTACCAGCCGCTCCGCGGGAGAAAGATGAGGCTTTCTACTCCCGTAAAGATTTACACCCTCGGAAACCCTGGACAGGGTCGCTATGGGTTGGAACCGACTCGACGACACTTAACAACAACAACAAACAGCAAAAACAATGTATTGCATTAGGCAAATCTGCTGCACGAGACCTTTTTAAAGTGTTGATGAGCAAAGATGTCAGCTGGACAGTGAACAAGGAAGACCATAGAAGAATTGATGCTTTTGAGTTATGGTGTTGGAGGAGAATATTGAAAGTGCCATGGGCTGCCAAAAGAACCAACAGATCTGTGTTGGAAGAAGTGCAGCCAGAGCGCTCACTGGAGGCCAGGATGGCCAGACTTCATCTCTCATACTTCAAACATATTGTCAGGAGGGACTAGTCGCTGGAGAAGGATATCATGTTTGCTAAGGAGGATGGTCAGAGAAATAGAGGAAAACCCCCAACGAGATGGACTGGCTAAGTGGCAGCGTTGATGGACTCAAGCATGGCAACACTTGTGAGGTTGGCCCAGGATCGGACAGTGTTTCTTTCTGTAGTGCATAGGGTCGTTATGAGTCAGTACCGATTCAATGGCACCTAACAACAACAACAACAACAGCAAAACCACCCTACAATAACCTCACAAGATGAGAAGGTAAATGGCTGATTGAGGCAGCTGGATCTGAGGTTGGAAAACAAGTTCTGAAGTTCACCTCTAGGATACATGACGTCTAGTGTTACGTGAGGCACTTTTATGCCCATTGTCAGAGCCACGTGGAATCCAGATGAGAAAGAACACACTGGAGACTGCATTTCCTTCCCACTGGCAGTGGGGACTCCTCTGTCCTCAGATTCACAAGGCTTATTCAAGGCAACATACAGGATGAAGAAAGAAGAAGGAATCTTCCAAATGAACAGGCATGGGACTTGGCCCACATTCTCTAATTCTAGAAGACAAAAGCTCTGGGATCTTCCACCTCTACTTCTCCATTTCTCTGAATCTCAGTCCTCTGTAGCCTATTTCTGCTTTTCATCTGCAATTTGGGAACTTCCTTTACTACTCTACTCCCGGCTTCTAGTACCCAACTCCTCACCCAATCTGCTAACATTGCCTCTGCCTCCTCCTTCTGCCTCCCACACCACACTTCTTTAGCAAACTCTTTCCACCTTTGATGTTGTGACCTTCTCCAACAGTCTCTGTCAGTCTCCAGTCACTTGCCTTTTCTCTTCCTTAAGTAAGACCTGGACCCAGGGATTTAGCTGGAACTCCCATCTTCGTCTCCACTCTCATTCTGTCTTGACCCAGTCTCAAGACTCCAAATAATTCTTATGATTATTTAACTTATGAATGTTGTAGGGAAAGGAGGAGAAAATCTTGAAAATAAATGGATAGTTCCTTCCCCATGCTTTTAGTTTATTTTCCTGAGAGGGTGAAAAGAATTAACTATACATTTTAGGTGAACAGTGAACAATACATTGAAGATATTCATGTGGTACTAAGAGGTTCTGTTCTTAAATGTAATTTACTATTGAATAAGAAGACTTTTATTTTATTTTAAGCACACATTATATTTTTGTCCACTTTAAGGTCCAATTACAGAACTAGAAAATGTAAGACCAAATGTAGTTTTACCTCCAGGGCTGCTGGAATTTAAACTCAGCCACTCACACAAAACATCAGAGGATTGTTGGGTTAGAAGCAACCACGAAGACCAGCGGGGTTAATTGTACTGTTCACAGAACAACTCTATGTGGCTCAGTTATTCATCTAATGCCTCATCATGGGATAATAGTAGTTACCTGACTCTGAGTTATGGAATTTCAGTTCTGAGTTTTCACCATCACACTGCTGGCAGACTCACACTACCCCAAAAGGAGAATTTTTCACAAATGTTCTTTTTGCGTTTTTCTGATCTACAGCTTCTTGGAGAATATTCTGATCCTCCCATGTTAGTTTCAGGTAGTTAGAAATGAATATACACAAGACCAAGGCCATTCATAACTGGCTTCTGTCCTCATGAGACTCCATTCATGTGGAATGACTGACAAGTCCCAGGATGCACATGCACACATTTGCACACGTTGTTTCCTTTACTGACTCTGCCTCCATTGTTGTTGTTGTTTAGTGCCATGGAGTTGGGTCTGACTCACAGCAACATTGTATAGGATTTCCAAGAGCAGCTCGTGGGCTTGAACAGCTGACCTTGGGGTTAGCAGTTATTATCCTACAGTACTCCTTGTTGTTAAGTGCCATCAAGTTGGTTCTGACGTATAGCAATCCAAGGAGCAGCTGGTGGGTTTGAACTGCCGACCTTGTGGTTCACAGTCCAGTGCTGATCCGCAGCACCACACCAGAGTTCCACAGTGCGCCTGCCAGTCACTAAACATTCACAAACAACAAACTCAATCCCCAGCTTGCATTAACCTTAGGCAAAATAGAGAGGAGGAAGTGGAGAAACTTCAGCAGGGAACGAATTAGAAGGAGTATTAGTCAGTCCATTGCTGTTGTTGTTAAGTGCCGTCGAGTCGGTTCCGACCCATAACGACCCTGTACAGGGTTTCCAAGGGTGTAAATCTTTACAGGAGTAGAAAGCCTCATCTTTCTCCCGCGGAGCGGCTGGTAGTTTCGAACCGCTGA
>NW_006408619.1:7545882-7546529 GCF_000296735.1 Chrysochloris asiatica
CCAACCACACATAACCACACATAACCACCAACCACACATAACCACCAACCACACATAACCACACATAACCGCCAACCACACATAACCACCAACCACACATAACCACACATAACCGCCAACCACCAATCATATGGTTTCCTATGCCAGGAACAACAAATTGAAGAGGAATTGCGTCACAGTCAAAGCTAAAAAGAGCGTTTCAAAATCTGTCTTGAAGTACATTACTGTCTGTAATAGGATAATACCCCATTTGCCTAACAAAAAGACCAGTTAATACCACTATTTTTCAAATTTATGCACCAACCACTAAGGCCAGTGATGATGAAATTGAAGAATTCTAAGAACTTATTTGCAATGTATTGATGATTACTGGCGACTGGAATGAGAAGAAGGGAAACAAAGAAGAAAGACCAGTAGTTGGAAAATATGGCCTTGATGATAGAAAAGGTTCTAGAGATCACATGAGAGAATTTTGCAAGACCAATGATTAAATTCATTACATATACCTTTTTTTTTAACAACATAAAAGGCTACTAGATGGACTACCTCAAAGGGGTTCTACAACTTGCCCAGTGAAATAGGCCTCGTGCAAAGCCTTTACAGAGTATAGGACCTTGGGTGGAATCCTGAGTCCCATCCACAACCTT
>NW_006408619.1:7546629-7558219 GCF_000296735.1 Chrysochloris asiatica
GAAAGCCTCATCTTTCTCCCGCGGAGCGGCTGGTAGTTTCGAACCGCTGACCTTAAGGTTCGCAGCCCGATTCGTAACCACTACGCTACCAGAGCTCCTAGTCAGTCTATTACGAACCTAGAAAACGTATTCATTTTTATAGAGAACAGGAAGAGGCTGTGTTACGTTGTCAGTGGTCATCAAGGTGGCTCCAATTCATGGCAACCCATGAACAATAAAAGAGAACAATGCCCTGCCTTGTGCCACGTTCACAATAGTTAGCATGTTTGAGTCTACTGTTCCAGTCATTAGTAACAGGTTAAATGTATTGAAATTCAGCATATTAAACAACCTTCATTGCATTTATGTATTTTCAGAATCTTTGGAAATCCTAATAAAGTATTCACGAATCTAGAGTCCTGATGTGGCGCTGCAGAGTAAGGACTAGGTCGCGAGGTCAGTTTGAACTGCAAGGTTGGCTGTTCAAACCCATCAGGCATTCCTTGGAAACCCTATACAGGGTTCCTATGAGTTGGAACCGACTTGATGGCACTTAACAACAACAACAACAACAACACAATTTTTGATGTTTTCTGGAAAATCTGTCTCCTTAAACTGAGCCATGAAGCAAAGTTTTGGGGTTGGTCACAGTCTGTGGTTGACACTGAAGGGAGGCACGCCCCAGCGACACACATACAAGACAAACAGGCAACTATGTTAGCAGGATGTGAAGACTGGTATCTATCCACAGAGACCCCTCTCACCACACATTATTCCATGAAAGGGAAATTGTGAATGACAAATCAAGTCTGCATTGCCAGCTACTCCCAGGATGACCTAGTAGAGGAACAGGGTCACCTTGACATGTGAGATGCCTTCTTTAGAGTCACTGAGGCAGAACACAGTAACAGTAATAATAAGTAGAATTAAGAGATTGCACCCTAAACGCAGGCAGCTGTTCTAAGTCATCTATGTACATTAACTTATTTAAGATTCAGACTGACTTTGTTAGGCTAGCCCTCAGAGACTCAGACAAATGACATAGCTCCTCCTTCCAAACCACATGGAGTCTTGGGTCAGAAGGAGAAAGCACATGCTCTTCCCTGAAGACGTCCAGATTCAGCTATTTGCTTCCCAGATTTGCTACGTCTCCATCACACATAAGCCCACTATATAGGGAACACACTCATGGATGGAATGGGACCATCCTATGCAGCCATGTTGACAATTCAGCAGCTCTGACATGGTTTTGACTCAGGGTGACACATTCCATAATACAAACCTTTATACGTATATCTTTATTATGCTCAAATAACACGCAAAGTTGGCATTTTTATCCCAACTTTGGCCCCTTTCGATTCCTTGTTTACAGAATATTTCTCTCACAGGAGGATTCTGACCTGAAGCTTGACAAAGTTCCCTATTTGAAGGAGCCAATAACAGCGTAGAATCAGAGGTGGGATGATGATAAGGAATGAGGATGAGGTTCTCTTATTTATGTTACTGTTACAAAAAAATGATTTTGTTTTCATGATAAAAAAATAAAAATAAAAACACCCTACTAGCTTGTTCATTTGTATAACTTGAACAGCCAGCATAGCAGCGAAAACAAAATACAATAGCTCATTGAGTTGAGAGGATGATCCCAACTTGTGGTGAACCATGTATAGCAACTCCCCAGGGTTTTCTTGGTTGTAATCTTTATAGAAGTAGATCACCAGGACTTTCTTCTTTAGCACTGTTAGGTGGCTTCAGACTATCAGCCTTCAGGTACTAATTGATCACAAATGGCTTGTACCAACCAAGGGTACATAATACACTAACACAGTATCTAGACAGTACACATGATAAATAAGGGAGCTTCAAAAAGTTCATGGAAAAATTCCATTATCTTTTTATTCTATTTTCCCTCTCATAGTACCTAGAATTAGTAAATGCTCAGTAAATGTTTGCTATTATATGAAATGTTGTTGCTGTTGTTAAGTGCCGTCGAGTTGGTTCCGACTCCTTGTGGCCTTATATAGGGTTTCTGAGGAGAGGCTGGTGAGCTTGAACTGCCGACCTTACAATATATATTTTGAGGACTAAGGTGTGCCTGACCCAAGCCATGGTATTTTCAATAACCTCATATGCATGTGAAAGCTGGACAGTGAATAAGGAAGGACGTAGAAGAATTGATGCTTTTGAGTTATGGTGTTGGAGGAGAATATTGAAAGTGCCATGGGCTGCCAAAAGAACAAACAAATCTATGTTGGAACAAGTGCAACCAGAGTGCTCCTTGGAGGCCAGGATGGCCAAACTTCGTCTCTCAGACTTAGGACATTATTGTCAGGAGGGACCAGTCGCTGGAGAAGGATACCATGTTTGGTAGGGTGGAGGGTCAGAGAAAAAGAGGAAGACCCCCAGTAAAATGGATTGACAAAGTGGCCATCCATATTTAAAATGGTTCAGAGATTTGTCAATACAAATATATTACCAGTATTTGTACTGACAAATCTCTGAAACTTTTCAAATATTTTAAGATTGGGGTAAAAATTAAACCCCACCAGACTTTGGTGTGTATCAGAATCACCTGGAAGCTTTATACAATACAGAATGCCAAGCCTAGAGTTTCTGATTCAGTTAGTCATGGGTGGTAGTGACAGCATGTGCTGTAGAGTTGGTTCTAACTCAAAGAGACCTTGTACAGGCTACAAATCTTTACGGGAGCAGAAAGCCCCATCTTTCTACCAAGGATTGACTGGTAAATTCACACTGCTGACCTTGGGGTTAGCAGTCCAGCTGCCTGGCTTCTTGGTACACTGGTAGGATGTTTTAAAAGAGCTAACACCATTTTATCTTGGTCTTTTCAATGACCTCATATGCATGCCTAAGTTAATAATGGAAAAGGGAGACAGAGAAGGAATGACACATTTGAACTATGGTCATGGCAACCAACAGTCAATACATGTACCATGGACTCAAAAGAACAATCAATCCATGTTAGAAGAAAGACAACCAGAATGCTTCTTAGAAGTGAGGAAGAGGAGACTCTGTCTAGCTTACTTTGGTCAAAGAAGACCAGTCATGAAAAAAAGATCTCATGGTTGGTAAAGTAGAGAACCCAAAACACAACAACAGCACAACCGCAACAAGGAAATGCTTAATGAGATTCCTTGACACAACATCACAACAATGGGCTCAAACATACCAGAGATCATGAAGACTGGGTAGGGTTAGGTTTGGGTTCTGTGGTACATGAGTCAGAACCAACACCACAGGAACAACAGCAATAGTGTACCCAGGCCAATGGAAGGTGTGGAGTGAAGCATGCCTTACGCTAGGCCCTGCGCATCGTAGGCTATCTGCCCGGGTTTGTCGTTGAACTGAGGAGCAGAAACCATACATTTAGTGATGCTACCAGTTTATCGGGAGTACTGGCGTGGTACCGTGGGTTAATGTGCTGGAATGCAAAGTCATTTGAACCGCAAGGTCAGCGGTTCAACCTTATCAGTTGCTTCTTGGAAACCCTATACAGGGTCTCTATGAGTCAGAATGGACTCGACGGCACCAAACAACAACAACAACCAGTTTCTCAGTCCTGGTGTGGAGTTGAAGGGTAAGCACTGGACTGCTAGCCACAATGTTGGCGGTTCAAACACACCAGCCACTGCTTGGAAACTCTATACAGGGTCACTATGAGGGCACTTGACAACAACAACCAGTCTCAAACAATGAAAAACGGTGGAAGAGTCCCCAGATGGTGCCTGTCAGCTGTAAATCACGTGAAGTTGTTCTGAAGTTGGGGAGTAGAAATGATTTTGCTTTGTGAACTGACAGTGTTAAATAGCCTGAAAGTTGCACCGGGAATTAAACGAATCCTCGCCACACGTGTGCTTCCTCTTTGATGCCGTTGAAACCAGACTCTCTGCCAAGTACAGACAGCATTTCAGATCACGCACAAACCACTCAGACTCCCTGACTTCAAGAAGCCAGAAGAAATATTGCAATAGTAACAGTCTATCACGTCAGGAACTCAGCGGGGACAGAGTGGCAGTGTCCCTTGAAAGTTTTACTAAAATAACACAAAGTCACTCCAGAGAGACAGTGATCTTTGAGGCTCTTAATATTTGTGGAAGTGTTGGAACAAACTGTACTTGATAAGGATGCCTTGTGGGTTCAACGCCAGAATCCCCCTAAGACACTAAAACCAATTTCTCTAGCAATTACTGCACCTGAGTCAGACAGTTCACTTTTGTCAGACATTCCTTATTAAATGGTCCAGACAAAATCAACTTCTGTTGGGGAAATGAAAAGATTGCATTTCCACTTACAAGCTCCGGAGAAGTGGGAAACATCATGAAATAATAGCCAATGGTTCTAGACCTGTCACTACCTCCAAATAGTCACGTGTCTGTGTGTCATCATGCTGAAGACCAGGGTGGTGCCAATGGCTAACACATTCAGTTGTGTTCAAGTCCACTGAAAAAATGACTCAGATTTTCTGAAAAACCAGCTACTGAAGATTCCATGGAACAGAGTTCTTCTCTGACACATGCGAATTGAGGTCACTTTGATGGTAGCTGGTTGTATCGCAGTATTATGTGTTTTGTCTTCGTGTCTGTTTTCTGTGGGGTAAGGAGAGATTGGTCTCAGTGGATCTGAGTTCTTTTTCAGATTAAGAAAAAAAATGTTATGTTCTTCAGGGAAGCTAAAAGAGAAAAAAAGTGTAAGAGCAGGAACGGAAGAGCCACATGGAATTGCTGGAATGATTTCGGGTCCAAGATTTGAAGGTAGATGATGAGCGAGGATCATGCTGCCGCTGCAACTGACTGGTTATCAATCAAAGCCCAGTTCTGACCATTTGGGTGTCACTTTTAGACACTTTAGATACAGGATCAGGAAGACGATCCAAAGTCACAAGCCTCACAATGTCCCTCTTACAACAAGGACCTGAGAAAACAAATTAATCAGATATAGATGACAAACTCTGAAACCTCGAGGATCAATGTCAAGGCTTCAGAATGAGACCCAGTGCCATATGGAAGGAGAGACTGTACAAACACAGTGAACCCTGAGAACTGGGACTCACTGGCACCCTGCCCAACGACCCTGCTCGGCCATGTTGAGACAAACAACAGCATTCCTGGCTGACGCCCCATCACCTCGTGCGGACAAGCAAACCCTGCAAAAGTTGAGGACCCCCAATTCCCCTGAGCCAGAGACCAGATGTCCCCCACACTCCTCACCCACACCTTAACATGTGATTGAAATTCAGCAACACCCACCACCACTCCACTCCCAGAAATGGGGTCCATGGATTGATGCCCATCCTTTGCTCAAACACTTGCACCAGGAACCAGTGGTGGTGGGGGCATGGAATGGCGGGATCACCTCTTCTGCCCATTAAACACACCAGTGACTCATGATCTAGTGACACCCACTCCTCCACTTAGCCACCAACACAGGGACCTGGAGGCAGGAGGTGTCCCCTCTTCTGGTGGTTCCCACTTGTCCACCCAGTCATCCATGCTGGGGTCCATGGATGGGCAATGTCCCCTCTTCCACCCTCACATGTGCACTTGGGAATGCACGGTCTCCTCTTTGGCTCACCCACCCAAGCTGGGGATTTGCAGTTCTTAAGACTAGTCACTGAGCCAGGACCAAGATACAGAGAAATCTGATTCCCTGGTTGGCTACTCACACTAGAAGTCTAGGGGACTGGTGGAACCCCCTGTCTGCTCAGCTGCCTACACTGGGGGCCCATGTGCCAACAGTGTCTGGTGCTCCACTCAGTAACTGGCCCTGGGGGTCTCTGAAGCAGAGGTGGCCACTCCAGTGCCCAGCCATCTGAGCTAAGTGCCCATAGTCTAGTGATGCTTCCTACTCCCTTCCAGATGGAGGTACCCAAGGGCTGTTCATACACTCTAGTGGACAGGCACACCATCGTAGTGGGCACCTGTGGACTGGTAACATCACCCTGGCCTCAGCCACTGAAATACTCCTCCCTTGCAACAGGAGACTTGTGCATGCTCTGACCACAGCACCATTGGTTATAGTTTCCATACCACCCACCCAGTGACCAACGACCCAGGCACCTTCACCTCAACCAACCACCAATCAGCAATGTGTACATACAATATCCAAGCTAAAGAGCAGGGAGAACTATTCCTGCACCCACTCCCAGGTGACCAGACAGACAGACAGACACATCATCTCGCCAACACTCAGCTACATTCCCTTAAGACCAGTGAACAGAGAGATCCACGTTCACACACCCAGCCACTGCCCCAACCGAAGAAAGACAAGTGCTGAAAGCTCTTGTGAGGCCAGGTTAGTAATCAGAGTGACATGCACACCAGGTCTAACCAGATATAGCAAAGTAAACAATTATATAATAAATAGGTAAAATAACGACTCAATGTCCTGGAAACTCAGATAATATCAAACCACATAAAGAAGCAAAGCAAGGTCGCTCCGGCAAGTCACCAAAATAAAGAATTAAAAAATCTAATGGTGGACGAAATCGTAATGGAACTACTTGATAATGAATTCAGAGGACTAAATATACAGTACTCCTAGAGATAAGGAAAAGACAGACAAAACTCTAGGAGAGCCCATGAAAAACAATACGAAATGGAAACAACTACAAAAATGTTGTTGCTGTTAAAACTCAGCGCGACCCTATATACGGTTTCGCAGGAGTGGCTGGTGGGTTTGAGCCACTGACCTTGTGATTAGCAGTCCAGTGCTTAACCTACAGTGTCACAATTAGAAACCATATAAAAACAGCAACTAGAAATCCAAAAGGTTAACAAGAAAATTTCAGAACTAGAAAGCTATAGGAATAGAATTGAATCAATGGAAGACCGGAACAAGAAGAAGAGGCTAGATCCCTTGACACTAATTTGTTTGAGGAATAATCAGAAAAAAAAGTTGAAGAAAGCCTAAGAATTATATAGGACACTGTCAAAAGGAAAAAAGTGTGCATGATTGGAATTCTGGAACAAGAAGAGACCAAAAAAAAAAAAAAGAAAAAGAAAAAAACTCAGAGAGAAATGTCAAAGATTTACTGGCAATAAAACATCCCAAGTAGCCTCAGAAACCCTGTGCAGGGTCACTATGAGTCGGAACCAACTCCATGGTACTTAACAACAACAACAACAACAACAACACCATGAAGGACTCCCGGTGTGGCGCTGAGCTTATAACCATAAAGCCAGAGGTTCAAACTCACCGGCTGCTCCTTGAAAAGCCTGTACAGGGTCGCTATGAGTTGGAACCAACTCCATGGCACTTAACAACAACCATATTATGAAAGCTTAGATGATATCCAATCAAGAAGTGCAATGAACCTCATACAAGATAGATAGCTAAGAAATGCTCTGAAACATCAGAATCAAACTCACTAAATCTACAGAGAAAGAATGTTTGGAAAAACTCAGGAGAAGCAAAAAGTTACCTACAAAGGGAATAAGCTCTGATATCTCAGCAGAAACTATGACCAAAAGAAGGCAAAGGGATGACATACACAAAACTTTGAAAGAAAACAATTGCAAACCAAGGATTACATAACCAGCAAAATTGTCTCTCATAAAAAATAATGGTGAAATTAGGACATTTTCAGATAAGCAGAAATGAAGGGAATTTGTAAAAACCAGATAAACCTTACAGGAAATAATAAAGGGAGTCCTTCAAACAGAGAACCAACGACATCACCTAATAGCCTGTGATTAGGGTACGAAATGGCCAGGTACAAATCCAGGTAAAGAGTTCTCACAAATGAAACAAAGCTACAAAACTAAAGAGGGAGCCAGAGATATCAGTCTACAAATGACAGTAACAGCAAAACATAGAGGACAACTCTATAAATGGTAGACTTACAGAACATTCATAGGGAGAGGAAGTCAAGACAATATTGAGAAATAAAAGACTGCTTGAAACTTAGGGAGATAAAGGCAAATTTGAAGATAACCACAAAGAAAGTTAACAAATGTACCATGAAAATAAAAGAGAAAAACATATTCACTAAACAAAAAGTCAATGACAATGAAAAGAAATGAAAAATCTCCAAACGAACAGAACAACAGAACTGAGCATAGAAAATTAAATGGAACAAAGAAAGCTTCAAACCCACACACAGTTAAAAACAAAACAAAACAAAAAAAAACACCACACACACACACAACACAACAGCAGTAGTAAACTCATAACTACCAGTAATCACATAGAATGTAAATGGACTAAATACAGCAGAGAGGATTAAAAAAATAAAAACAAACCCAACATGATCCATCAATATGCTGTCTACAAGACACACTTAAACACAATGACATAAACTAAAACTCAACATATGGGTAAAATATATCAAGCAAAAAAGAGCACGAGTGATAATATTTATTTCTGTAAGATAGACTTCAAGCCAAAATCTACCATGAAAGATAAAGAATTGCAGAATGGTTGCTCAATCTACCAAGAGGACATAACCATAATAAATATATATGCACGAATGACAAAGCTTAAATACAAGAAACAAACTCTTAACAGCATTGAAAACAGAAACAGATAGCTCCACAATTAACACACCACTTAGGTGATAGAAACAACAACCAAGAGACATAAGATCTAAATGCCACAGCCAATCAACTCAGAATAGAAGACTTACCAAACAGGAGCTGTGTATACCAGTCTTTTCAAATACACAAGGATCATTCCCCACAATCAAGCCTTAATAAAATCCCAAACATCAAAATAATACAAAGCATTTTCTTTACTCCAGCACTATAAGAGTGTAAGAGAAAAATAATCAAATACATGCAAATTGAATAATGCCTTGCTTTAAAACCACTGGGTAACAGAACACAATTCTGAGAATGGAAACACAACAAACCAAAACCTTTGGGACATATCTGAAGCAAGGCTCAGACATCAATTTATAATAATAAATGCACATACCATAAAAGAAGGGCCAAAATCGAAACATTAACTCTAAAACTTGACCAAACAGAAAGAGCGCAGCAAAAGAAAGCCAAAGTGACCAGAAAAAAGGAAACAGATGAAATAAAAAACAGAAAAGTTATAAGAAGGACCAACAAGACCAGAATCCAGTTCTTAGAAAGGATCAATGAAATTGACAAACCACTCACTGAACTGACAAAAAATAAAAAGCAAAATAAATAAATTACCCAACTATGAAATGAGATGATGGGTGATATTACACCAGAACTAACTGAAATGAAACAGATCATAAAAGCATACCATGAAAAACTATACTCAAATAAATTTGAAGGATCTATCTAGAGGAAATAGACAAATTTCCAGAAATATACTACTACCTAGTGTACTGGTTACGAATCAGGCTGCTAATCTCACGGTCAGCAGTTGGAAACTGCCAGCTGTTCCGTGGGAGAAAGGTGAGACTTTCTGTTCCTGTAAAGATTTACAGCCTCGGAAACCCTGTACACGGTCACTATGAGTTGGAACCGACTCCACAGCACATGACAACAACAACCTACCTACCTACCTAAAGGAGTCCTGGTGTGGCACTGTGGGCTAATGTGCAGATTGCAAAATTGTTTGAACTGCAAGGTCGGTGGTTCAAGCTCACCAGCTGTTCCTTGGAAACCCTCTACAAGGTCGCTATGGGTTAGAATCCACTCGACAGCACTTAACAACAATAAAACTACCTAACACAAAGTGAGGCATAAAAACTGAACAGACCCATAACAAAAGATGAAATAGATGAGGTAATTTAAAACAACAACAACAACAACAAAACTCACACCAACAGAAGCTCTGGCCAAGAAAACTTGATTAGAGAACTAATTCCATCAAACCTTCAGAGGAGACCCGGCACCTGCAAAGTCTTTCAGAGTATAACAAAGGAAGGACCACCCCCAAACTGGTTATATGAAGGCAGGCATAACCCTGTTATCATCAAAGCTAGGAGACAATACCACAAATTAAGAAAATGCCATGAGTTCCCTCATGAAAGTGTAGTGACTGCATAGGATAAGAACAAGGTCAGCAGTTCACGCCCACTAGCTGGCTCCATGGCACTAAACAACAAAAACACCATCCCTCATGATACATAGAAAATTACCAGTGATTGGAACATGAAGGTTGGAAATAAGACAGACTAGGAAGCAGGATGTTAGACAATGAAAACCTTATGAAAAGCAGCGGATCATCATCAGATATAGTGCCGGAAGATGAAAACCTTAGGAATTGCACCAACATATTGTCAGATAAGGGCTGGATGATGAGTCCCTCATGTTGGATGATGGTGGTTATGTGCCTTGGAGTCAATTCTGACTCATAGCAACTCTGTATAGAGTTTGTGAGGCTGTAAATCTTTACGGGATCAGAAACCCTCATTTTCTCCCAAGGAGCAGCTGGTAGATTTGAACTGTTAACCTTTTGATTAGCAGCCCAACTTGTAACCCACTACACTACTACAGCTCCTTCAGATGGGAAGGCACAAAAAATGCATACGACCGGGGAAGAAGAGCTGCCTCTTCAAGGTAGATTTGACCAAAATGACATGAATGGAGTAAAGCTTTCAGGACCTTCATAGCTGATGAGACACCACTCAAAAATGAAGAGAGACAGGTACAAATATCCATTAATAATTGGATCATGGAATGTGTGAAATATGAATAAAAAGAAAAAAAACTAGAATGAAAACACAACAAACCGAAATATTTGGACACAGCTAAGGAGCTCTGGTAGTGTAGTGGTTATGAATTGGGCTGCGAACTGCAAGTTCAGCAGTTCGAAACTACCAGCTGTTCCGCAGGATAAAGATGAGGCTTCTGCTCCCATAAAGATTTACAGCCTCGGAAACCCTTTACAGGGTCACTGTGAGTCGGAACCGGCTCTACAGCACATAACAACAACAACAAAAGCACTGCTCAGAGATCAGAGCTGGCAAAAATGAAGTAGAACCCAAAAAACTGATATCCTAGGCTTTAGTGAGCTAAAAAGGATGCATATTGGCTGCTTTGAATCAGACAACCAGATGGAGCTCTGGTAATGCACTGGTTACAAGTTGGGCTGCTAACCTCAAAGGTCAGTAATTCGAAACTACCAGCTGTTCTGTGGGAGGAAAATGATGCTTTCTGGATCCATAAAGATTCACTGCTTCGGAAACCCTATATAGAGTCAGTATGAGACATAATTAAGGAGCTCTGGTTGCGTAGTGGTTACGAATCGGACTGTGAGCCTCAGGAACAGCAGTTCGAAACTACCAGCTGTTCCGCGGGAGAAAGATCAGGCTTTCTACTCTCTTAAAGATTTATAGCCTTGGGAACCCTGTACAAGGTCGCTATGAGTCGGAACCAACTCCACGGCACATAACAACAGCAATGAGATGGAACTGACTCCATGGCACATAACCACCAACCACACATAACCAGCAACCACACATAACCAGCAACCACACATAACCAGCAACCACACATAACCAGCAACCACACATAACCAGCAACCACACATAACCGCCAACCACACATAACCGCCAACCACACATAACCGCCAACCACACATAACCGCCAACCACACATAACCAGCAACCACACATAACCGCCAACCACACATAACCACACATAACCACCAACCACACATAACCACC
>NW_006408619.1:7558943-7580194 GCF_000296735.1 Chrysochloris asiatica
ATGTTATCCCCTGTGTACACAGGGTAGATAGGGACGGGCAACTTAGACATTGGCTACCTAAAATGAGGGGGCAATAAAGGCATGAAGTGACTGGCTTACAAGGTTTCAAGAGGGAGTGTAGTTTAAGAGCGTGGGGGGAAAGAAAGAGTCCCCACTGAATAGTTGTCATCTTGTCTAGATGGGTCTAGTAAAAGAGATGGGCATAAGATTAGTAAGATTCAATAGTGAATAATTGTTATCATGACTAATCACGACTATCACAATTGTAAAGGTAGAAGTTTCGTAACAAAAAAAGAGGAGTGGTTAATCTTACAGTCCAGAAACAGAGGACCCTAGGACCATCAAGAGAGGAACGCACAAGCAGAAAATGGGACCTTATCCAGAGAAGCAGCAGCGCCAGAGATGGAGGCAGAGATGGGGGCATGGAGAGGGGGAGCGGCTGAGGACTCCAGATTCATGGAGTAAGAAGAGAAGGACTAAGAGCTGGTGGCCAGGAACACACTTGCAGAATGTGCCCTTTGGAGATGTAAATTATTATATATGCCTTAGTGTTTTTTTTTTGTTTTTTTTTTAAAAAACTAAAGTGGATAGAGAGAAATACTGTTAACTGATGGTACATGGAGGGGATTATAATCATTGTAATGAAACAAGGTATATGATTTGCTGAATGTAATACTGATGATATGCCCTGTAAACTTTCACTCAATCCACAATAAAAACCTTTAAAAACAAAAGGCTACTAGACACATGAACCTCACCAGATGGAATACAAAAGAATAAAATTGACTACATCTATAGGAAGAGGTGGTAGAAAAGCTCCATATCATTACCCAAAACAAGTCTGGGGCAGTCTGTGGAACTTATCATCAATTGCTTATATACAAGTTTAGGCTGAAGCTGAAGAAAATTAACACAAGTCCATGAGAGCCAAATATGACCTTGAATGTATCTGACCATGAGGTATAAAAGAAAACATATACAAAGAAAAACTACAAAACATTACTGCAAGAAATCAAGAGACCTACACAAATGGGAAAATATATCATGCTCATGATTGATAACATTTAACGAGTTAAAATGTCATTTGCTACTTAAAATGGTTAATAGATAAAATACAATCCCAATACAAATTCCAACATCATTCTTTAACAAAATGAAAAAACGAATCACCAACTTTATGTAAAAGGAAAGCGGTCCCAGATGAATGCAGCATTATTGAAGAATAAAGTAGGAGACCTTATACTATGTGATCTCAGAACAAAACCAAACAGCCTAGTACAAAAAAAGACACATAGAACTGAACAGAGAACCCAGAGGTCAATCCATCCACCTGTAGACATCTGATCTACAATAAAGGACCAAAGTACATTAAATGGGGAAGAAAGAATTTCTTTAACGAATGGTGTTGGCAAGACTGGATGTCCATCTGTAGAAAAATGGAATAGGACCCATACCTCACATTATATACAAAAGGTAACTCAAAATGGATCAAAGACCTAAGACAAAACTCATAATTATAAAGATCATAGAAATAAAGCTAGGGAAAATGGTGGTGGTGGTTATATGCCGTGGAGTCGGTTCTGACTCATAGCGAACCTGTACAGGGTTTCCGAGGCTGTAAATCTTTACAGGAGCAGAAAGCCTCATCTTTCTCCCATGGAACAGCTAGTAGTTTCGAACTGCTGACCTTGTGGTTCGCATCCCGATTCGTAACCACTACTCTACCAGAGCTCCTTAGGGACAATGCCAGGACCTCTAATATATGACATACATAGACTACCAAGTTTACACAACACAGAAGACAGGCAAATGGAGCCTCCTAAGAATTTATAGAAAACTTTTGCACCCCAACAACAAAAAGACAAACAATCCAATTAAAAAGTGAGCAGAGCACATGAATAGATACTTTGACAAAGAAGACACTTAGGCAGTCAACAAACATAAGAAGAGATGCTCATGATCATTAGCCATGACAGAGATAAATATTCAAACAACAACAAAATATCATTTAATTCTGGCAATAATAGCAAAAAACAGCAAAGCTAGTGAGAGTATGGGAAGATTGGAACACTGTCACACTGCTAGTGGGATTGTAAAATGGTACAATCACTGTGGAAAACAACATGGCACTTGCTTAAAGAATTAGAAATCGACATACCATCTGATCCCGCAACCCCATTACTAGGTATACATCCTAGAGCAATAAGAGCCATGACATGGAAGGATAGATGCATACCCGGATTCACTGAGGCAGTATTCACACACAACACGAAAAGGATGGAAACAAACTAAGTGTCTATGAAGGGATAAACAAACTATGTTACATACAGACAAGGAAAATGATTCAACATTGAAGAACAGTGATGGATCTGCAAAATACCTCACAGCATAGGTGAACCTGGAAGATGCTATGGTGAGTGAAACAAGTCAATCACAGAAAGACAAAAACTGTATGAAAACACACTTATAACAAGTCAAAAAATGGTTTTCACACACACAAATCACCCTATGATGGTTACCAGAGATGAGACGGGGCAGGGAGGAGTGTCTAACTAGAAAGCAGACAAATATTAAGTTGGGGGAAGACAAAGGTAATATACAATAAGGGAGAGGTCAGCATGACATGACCAAGGCAAATGAAGAGACACTGGGGGGTGCACAAAGTAATGGACAACAATGGGCAAAACGATTACACAATCCTGCAATAACAACAGTAATTTATGAGCGGATGCATAGGTAGATATGGTGCCTGGACAAATGTGGGATGGGTTACAGTAGCACACACATACATGTACATATTGGTTTGGCAGAGCATATGCCTACATATGTATTTGTATGTGCTGCAAATATATCTGTACAGATAGTAGAGCAAATGTGGTTGTTAGGTGCCATCGAGTTGGTACCGACCCATAGCGACCTTATGCACAGCAGAATGAAATACTGCCCAATCCCGGACCAACCTCACTATCGTTGCCACCCTTGAGCTCACTGATGCTGCCACTTGGCCAATCCATGTTGCTGGGGTGAGGGGGAGGGGGGTCTTCCTCTTTTTCGCTGACCCTCAACCCTACCTAACATGATATCCTTCTCCAGCGACTGGTCCATCCTGACAATATGTCAGAAGTATGAGAGACGAAGTTTGTCCATCTTGGCCTCCAAGGTGCACTCTGGTTGCACTTCTTCCAACACTTCTGTTGGTTCTTTTAGCAGCCCATGGCACTTTCAATATTCTCCTCCAACACCAGAACTCAAAAGCATTCCATTAGGTAAATCTGCTGTGCAATAATTTTATAAAAAGTTCAAGAGCAAAGAGGTCACTTTGAGGCCTAAGGTACTACCTGACCCATGGTATTTTCAATAACTTCATATGCATGTGTAAGTTGAACAGTGAATAAGGAAGACCTTAGAAGAATCGATGCATTTGAGTTATGGTGTCGGAAGAGAATATTTCAAAAACCATGGACTGCCAAAAGAACAAACCAGTCTGGTGGTAGAGACATAGCCAGAATGCTCCTTGGAGGCCAGGATGGCCAGATTTCATCTCTCATATTGTGGACATATTATCAGGAGGCAACAGTCGTTGGAGAAGGACATCATGCTTGTTAAACTGAAGGGTCAGAAAAAAAAAAAAAAGGAAGACCCCCAATGAGATGGATTGGCATAGTGACAGCAACAATGGTTTAAGCATCGCAATGAGTGTGGGGTTGGTGCGGTGTCTTGTCCTGCTGTGAATAGGTTCTCTATGAATCAGTATCGACTTGATGGCACCTAACAACAGTATTAAAAATTCTTAACCAAACTTGTTGAAGGATTGAGTCATTGGGGTTGGGGGTTTAGGACCATAGTCTCGGATCAATTGGTATAACACAACCCACAAAGACAGTGCTTTATAGTCTGCTTTGGTAAGCAGTGACTTGAGTCTTAAAAGCTTCTAAGATGCAACTATTGGTCTGTTCCCATCTGGAGCAAAGAAGTGTGAAGAAAGCCAAAGACTCAAGAAAACCATCAGCTCCAAGGGCTAATGTGCCAACAAACCACAGCCCCAGTCCCTGAAACCAGAACTAGATGGTACCTGACTAAAGCTACCTTACCTATCTCTAGGATCAGCATCATGATAGAAGATCCTCCACAGAGCTGAAGAAAAATATAGAACACAATTAAAAATCATAAAGAAAGACCCAGTTTACTGGTCTGATGCAGACTGGTGGAACCGTTTCAAACTCTTCAGACCTGGAAATGAATCCGCTTAGCCAAACAGTATGTCCATCAAGTGAACAATAACACCCTCCTCAGAACAATTCAACCATAGGGGACCAAAAGGACACTATTTGCCCCCAAACAAAGTTCAGAGGCAGAAAGGGGGAGGAAAGAAGGATGAATGGTGATAGGAAAACCAGGGAGGAAGTGGGAAGACTGTTGTCACACTGATTAGAACTTACGTGGCAAAACACAATGTGTATAAATTGTTGAATGGGAAACGAATGTGCCAAACAAACCACAATAAAACAAGAAAAACCAAACAAAACAGGATCTTTCAGGTGACTGAAGTATGAACTTTCTGGGACCTGCCTCTGCACGCCTCTCCTGCAACTAGCAACAGGCTGTTTTTAGGAATGAAATCTTGGAGGCCACTTCTTACCAGCTTCGGACATTTCCCCCCTCCAAAGCCAAAGGCCAAAGACATCGGTCTAACAACGTTTGGAAATGTACACCAAAAAATCAAGAAATAAAGCCCTTTTTGAAAGGGTGCATACGCTAGTCTCCAAATTCAGGAACACTTCCATTTTTATAAGTTTATGTGTGGCGCTATAGGATAAGCACTGGACTGCTAACCACAAGGTCGATGGTTCAAAACTGACTTAACAACAAAATGAAGATGATCTAAATAAATCAGAGGTCATAAAACCTGCTGGCATTGACTGTTAAAGCCACCTCATCTTCTAGCTAACGTTCCTTGTGCTGAAAGGTGTGCGCCGTGACTGTTTTAACACAGCACCCTTCCGGAACAAGGTCTCTGCTTGTGGCTACGTCCTAAGGGAAGAACCAACAGACTTTGTTTTGCCTTTCTTCTTCTGATGTTGATGCTGTCTTTACTTCTTAAGTCCTTACCCACTTCTGAGAGACTGGCAACTTTGACAAGAGTGGTAAACAAAGAACCCAAATGATGTAAGTGCAAATTCTATTAATAAACTTATAATTACTGTCTCATAACTGGTAGTATTTAATACTACACCAGGATGGCTTCCTCTCCCTCAGCGGCTCTTCTCTAGCTACACCTGACTTCCAACTGTGCATCGCTGAATCCTGCCCTGGTATGCACTGTGGGGTAAAACACTGGACCACAAGGTCGGTTTGAACTGCAAGGTTGGTGGTTCAAGCTCACCAGCCATTCCTTGGAAACGCTATACAAGGTCACTAGGAGTTGGAACCAACTCGATAGCACTTAACAACAACAAAGACTCCTGCTGGTACTCTACTTCCAGTCACCCTTACGAGGCTACTGCAGCGTGGAAAACTCTTCTCTTTCATCTCCGCCCCTGTAAGTAGTCCGCCATAGCTTTCTACCTAAAGTGTCCCTCCTCTGCAGTGGCACCTGAGTCTCTGTCTCCCAAACTTAAAAGAACCCCTTGCTCTTCAGTCACAACAGATCCTTCCATTAAGGGGTCTCTGTGATGCACATCAAACTCTGCTTTTATCACTGGGAAGTGTGTAAGATCCAGGCCCCAGCTGGAGTGTGGATTCCCTTGTGTGGGGCATCAGCACTCTGGACAACTCTCGCCTTCCCTGCCTTGACTTCACACTCCAGAATTATGAGGCACCTTTGTCCTTGTTCTTCTCCTGCCTTGGTGTTTGCTCTGGAGTCGGCACTCTGGTAGACCGCAAAGGACTGGGTTTTCACTGACTGATCACCAGCTCGCCAATGGCACCCCTGTGACTGTGGCCCAGCCACGCATACGCAATCGTTTAAAAATAGCTGCATAATTTTTAATGACATGAAATAAATGTCTATGGTATGCTGTTACGTGACAAACTTAGATTATAAAACCGCATGCAGAAAATAACGTCACCTTGTCCACTGTTTGTGAGTGTTGCCTGTGTGCAGACTACAAGGCATCAAGATGTCCACAGCATTCTTTCTTGGTATTTGGGGGTGATTCTTATTTTCTTCTTTGCGCTTTTTTTGGACTGTCCCAAAATATTTCCAATGAGTATTTAGTTGGAAAACAAACCAAAAAGATCAAACCTCATGCCGTCAAGTTGATTCCTCCTCATAGCGACTCTATACAGAGTTTCTAAGTCTGTAAATCATTATAGGAGCAGACAGGGACATCTTTCTTTCAGGGTAGTGGATTTCAACCAATGACTTTGCGTCTAGCAGCTCAACACCTAATTCATAGTGCCTCTAAGGCTGTTGTTGCTGTTGTTAAGTACCACCAAGTTGGTTCTGACCCATAGCGACCCTGTATAGGGTTTCCAAGGAGCAGCTGGTGAGCTTGAACTGCCAACCTTGCAGTTCAAATGGCTTTGCAGTCTGGCACATTATTAACCCACAGTGCCACAGGGTATATTATACGTCAGGTATATGTTCTTCTTAAAAGGTATAAGGAGATGGAGAAGTGAACAGCCAGCATTAAAGAAATCTTTTGTATTTTTTTAAATGGCTGGATTGATAAAGGATCACTCTTCTCCATGTGACTTAGAGAAGACTCGCATATGCCCCCCTGGTTACCTAGGATAAACGCAGTCATCAAACCAAAGACCAATTGCACCATCCTGATGCACGGTGACTCCGAAAGTAGAAAAGTGCTCTAGACAATTTTTATGGCTGTGATCTGTTAGAAGCTGACTGCCCGGCCTTTCTTCTGCAGCATTTTGGCCAACCTCTCAGTTAGGACCCACACCCTTAATCATTTACACCATCTGTTCTCAGCCTCATAAATTATTAGCTGCCTGTCTCAGTGGTCATTGTGAACAAAATACTTGTCAACAAGCATTTGGTTCAGAATCTCTTTGTCCCCCAGGCCCATGTACTTTCATCCACCCTCAGCCAGAACCAGATCTGCTGATGTTGTGCTAACTGCCATCTAGTGGGCTCTGATTCATAGTGACCCCACCGTGCTTCCTGTGTGTCACCGTTGCAGGTGCAAGTTACCAAAGTCTTTTCTCCCATGGAGCCTCTGGATGGGTCTGAACCGCCAACATGCCATTTAGCAGTCTAGTGCTCAGCAAGTGCACCAGGCCTCCTTGAGCCAGCACACAACCCCTTCTAGCCACCCTTCCCTAGAATGTGGTTGTTGCTAAGTGCCATGGAGTCGGTTCTTGAGGCATGCCTGATGGGTTTGAACTACTGACTTTGCAGTCCAGTGTTTATTTATATAAGACCATATCAGGACTCCTTCCCAAGAATATTGTTTAAAAGTGCCGTTGAGTCACTTCCAACTCATAGCCATCCTGTATAGGGCTTCCAAGGAGTGGCTGGTGAGCTTGAACCACTGAACTTGTGGTTCAAACCAACCTTGCTGTCCAGCACCACACCAGGACTCCTTCCCAAATAGATGCTCCAATTCTTATGCCCTGGCGGCTTATTGGGTTAAGCTCTGGGTTGCTAACCAAAATGTTGAAAATTTGACCACACCAACCACTCTGCCAAAGAGCCCTGGCAACATAGTGAGTTACGAGTTGGGCAGCCAACCATAAGTCAGTAGTTCAAATCTACCAGTCGCTCCTCAGAAGAAAGATGAAGGTTTCTGCTCCCATAAACATTTACAGCCTCGGAAACCCTACACAGGGTCACTGTAAGTTGGAACCAACTCGGTGCCACACAACCACCACCAGCCACCAACCACTCTGCCAGAGAAAGATGAGGCTGTCCCGTCCAGTAAACATTGACAGTCTCAGAAACCCTAGGGAGCAGTTCTACTGTGTCCTCTAGGGACGTCATAACTCAGAAAGGACTGGCCGACCGGGAGTGAGCATTCCTACATCTATGAAACATTCTCTCATCTAATGTCTGATCACATTGCTCTTTATACTACTTCCCACAACTGGTTCCTTCTAATCAATTTGATTCAAGTCCCTCCTTTCTAAGTCCAGATTTTTTTATTATTATTCAACACCATGGACAAAGTACTTAACGACTGGGGATTTCTATCTATCTATCTATCTATCTATCTATCTATCTATCTATCTATCTATCTATCTATCTATCTATCTATCTATCGGTAGCATAAACCATTCCTTCGCCCTCTCCTACAATCTTTCTCCTTAACTACAAGAAATGGAGTGATGGGGTCACTTTGCTGAGACCAAGAGGAAGCCATGAGTTGAACTCCACTTCGAGAGCTAGAGCAAGCTCCCTGGCCTGCCCCTTCTCTGCCTGGGGACAGAGCACACCCCTCCTGGGGGCCACACATTCAAAGCCTCCTGCCATCTACATTCCAACAATGTCAAATGACTGATACTTTTAATACGTGAGACCTGTCATTTATTTATTAGCTGGGGACAGGCTCTGGAGCTGGGAAGGATGCATTATAAATCAACTCCTTTCTCAGCCATTAAAAATTCAAACAGCTCATAATGTTAGAAAGTCAGTAATTTCTTTATTAAAGCAGAGTGTCATTTTTTCCCCTTTTCTTGCAGGTTTCCTTTGAGGATGCCATTTTCTGCTAATGAGTGACCCCAGGGAAGAGGGATAGACCCTTTTAGACAGAGGTTACAATGGAGGAGTGGAAGCTCGAAAAGGCTGATGACCCTTTCCCCACAGAACTGCCGGCTCACTCATGGACCCTCATTTACGAACATCCCTCATTTGTTTCTGACCCAGTCTGCACCAAAACTGAGGGAAGACGTATAAGGAGAGGCATTTTAGATGTTTCCGGAGGTCTCTCTGAATTTCTGCTGATGGGTGCTTCCAGATACAGAGGTATGCACTAGCTCTTCCAAGGTCTCCAAATTGGTTTGGTTTAAACAAAATGAGCAAAGCCCAGCCTGGGTCAAGAAGACCTTCAAATTGCCCTGCCTTTGGGGCTGGGATGCCAAATAGACTTGGATAGGGGACGTGCAGGTCAGTGGTGGAATCCTTGCCTTCTCTTTGGAAGACCCAGGTTCGATTCCTGGCCACGGCATCTAGAGCACAGTTGTCACTTGTCTGTCAATGGAGGCATGCAGGTTTCTTGGATGCTAAGCATGTTTCAGTGGCGCTTCCAGATTAAGATGAACCAGGAAGAAAGACCTGGCTAACTATTTCTGAAAATCATCACATGCAAATCCTATGACTCACAGCAGTTTGACAAGATCATGGGGCTAGTGTAAAACCCAGCTGTGTTTTGTTCCATTGTGCAAGTGGGCTGATCTGATGGAAGCCGACTACAGCAGACAAGACATGACCAGACTGCTCATGGGCTGAGATGCTCTGAGCCTGTGGTCCTTCCCAAGTGGCAGCTCCAAAATAAACCAAATCTTGGTAATAGGAGGAAGGTAGCTTCTGCCCAACTTGACTTCAGAGGCAGTGAAAAGAAGATTCTAGAACCGGCATTGTTTTCCTTCCCACCTTAGGAATACTGATCAGTTCAGACATGATGACCATCTTGTAACCTCTGCTAAAGAAAGTGTATGGAAGGGGAAGAGACCACTTTAAGACTGCCCACATCCCTCTCTGCTAAGCTGGCCTGATTCGGGCTTGTCTTGAGCGGTGAATATCTTGGCCCTTCATAGGCTACCAGCATTGATGTGTTTGTTAAACCCGCCACGATTGAGTTAAAGCTCCTAAGTAACAAATACCCACAAATCCCCAAGCACATATTTAAAATCTATTTTCAGAATTACACTGAGCATAATTCAACCAATCAATGAGCCATTAGGAGTTTAGTCCCCACACTTCTTCATTACCAGTGGCATTAGAGCTGCCCGACTCAGCAGAATCCAATGCAAAGAGTTGCTGCATCACCAGCAATTCTAGGTCTGAGGACCGAAGCTAATATAATGTCTGTTGAGAGGCTCAGCCACAATCTGGGTGACAAATTTAGCTACACAACTACCAGACACAGGATGAAAGTGGGCTTGGCCTAGAAAGAGGCTAACTTGGTTTCAAGGACTTTGGTCCTTTTTCAGGTGTAGCTTTTTGGATCCCCTCCAGTGTCCACCTCCCAGATCTCTGATGCTCTAGATGGCCTCTGGGGTAGGAGGGAGGAAAGAAGTTCTGCAAAGGTATTACCTCTTGCTGCCTCACTGGCGGGAAGCTTCTTTGATGCCTAAGGGTTGCCATCATGGGTGACTTGAGGTAGTATCTGTCTGAAAGGCTTCAAGATCCTCACCAATCCTCAGAAGGTGCAAGGACAGGTGATGAGCGGACAGCTAACAATGAGAGAGGTGACTAGCAAACCGCACAGTTAGGATCCTGGCTCTGCCACTGAGCAGCCAGTGACCCTGGGAGGCCTCTGACTCCCACTAACCTGTGATGTGAGGCTGAAAACATGCCCATCACGAGGAATGCAGTGCACAGAGGAGTCACGAGAGGATCTGAGGTGGTGAACCCTTCCTGTCACACGTCAGTCCTTGCCTAACTGTGCACTTATAGCAAGTGGCTTAACCACCCCTCCCTCCGTGCCGAATGTCCTCATCTGTAAAATAGGGACATTAACAGCACCTACCAGGCTCGCTGTGGGATAAAACACTGGACCGAAAGTCAGTTTGAACCACAAGGTCGGTGGTTCAAACTCACCAACTGCTCCTTGGAAACCCTATACAGTGTCACTATGAGTCAGAACCAACTCGACGGCACTTCACAACAATCAGAGTCACTACGAGTCAGAACTGACTCATGACCACAACAACCTCGTATGGAGAAGGCCTGGTGTGGCTCTGGAAGATCAGCACTGGACTGCTAACTGTAAGATCAGCAGTTCAAACCTACCCATCGCTCCTCAGAAACCCTACACAGGGTCAGTCATGAGTAGGAACCTACACGAAGGCACTTAACAACAACAACCTCATATAAGAAGGTCCCTGGATGACACAAAAGGTTTGCACTTCTTTACTAACCTATAGGTGAGTAGGTCAACCCCACCCAGTTGGACTGCAGAAGAAAGACCTGGCAATCTGGTTCCACAAAGATCACAGTGAAAAAAATCCTAGGAGGAGTTCTACTGGGCAACACACGGGGTCATCATGAGTTGAAATCGACTTGACAGGCATGGGCTTAATGTCTTAAGCACCTCCTATGGCTGTGATTAAAGGAGCTCTGTAGCATAGTGGTTATGAATCCGGCCGCTAATCTCACGGTCAGCAGTTCGAAACTACTAGCTGTTCTGCGGGAGAAAGACGAGGCTTTCTGCTCCCGTAAAGATTTACAGCCTTGGAAACCCTGTACAGGGTCACTATGAGTCGGAACCGACTCCACAGCACATAACACCAACAACAACTACACGGCTCTGATTTACTATTGATCAAATGATTTGTTATATTTCCAGTGTTTTTAGCTCCTAAAACACAGTAAACACTTTAAAACATGTTATAAGAGTTCCAGTAATACGCATTTAAAGTACAGAACCCAGTCCTCAGCAAGTATTCAATAATGTTCCTGTATTTCTCTTCTCTTCACTCCACAGCCCCCTCCACTTTCCTCGCCACATCCTTCTCCCACTTTCTCCCCAGAAACAACACATTTGAAGGATCACACTGCAGCGCCCAAGAATTCACATAGCATGCTCAACCACAGTAATCAGATCCAGCTAAAGACACAGGAAGAAAGTAAGCTTTGCTTAGGCATCTAAGTATTGCCTGGGAAATTAGCAAGACAACTTAGCAGACCAGGGCAGCAATGACAACCACCACCAAGTGCCACCTTGCTCTCACTAGTTGGAGACTTACAAGCAGTAAAATGAAAGTGGGACCAACGTTGTCATCTTCCTTCTACTATCCCCAGCTGCACCCCAAGACCTTATTGCCTACTCCTGGAAGAGCAGGTCAGTAGTTATTTGCAAGGTTGCATGAAGGTATGTTTTTACGCTCGGAAGAGTTAGGCGGCAGACACTGTGATTTCTGACAGAACTGTCCTGGCTAACCGAAGCCTGATGCCCCTCCAGACACCATGTATTTCTGTGGACGGAAGTTCCACCCTCAGAGCCAGAGAAGAACCTTGACTAGCTTGTGGGAATCCCGTTGTCTGAGAAGTGACTGGTTTAGGAATAAACACAGGTCATAATTCTAGCCAATGAAACAGGATGGAAAGACTACTGGAGACTTTGAAGAATGGTTTTCTCTGTTTCAATCAACCCACAAAAGAGACAGCCTTGTACTCCTCCCATGGTTGTGATGGCTGGAGCTGCTGCAACCATTTTGCAACCATGAGGAGAATGAGTCTGGTAGGGAAGCTGAAAAACACCGAGGAAGACAGAAGTGAGAAAATCACAGAATATAAGGGCTAGATATACCTCAGCAAGAGGCTTCCCTATCTGTTTATTGGGGTTACGTGATGATAAATCAATTTCTTTTTTGTTTAAAACTATTATTGTTGCTGAGTGCTATTAAGTTGGTTCCCACTCATAGAGACCTTATATAGGGCTTCCAAGGCTGTAAATCTTTGCTGGAGCAGAAAGCCTCATTTGTCTCCTACAGAGTGGCTGGTGGGCTTGAACCACTGATCTTGTGGTTCACAGTCCAGTAGTTACCTTACAGCGCCACACTCAGTGGATCAGAATAGCCTCGTGCATTCAACTAAAAGGACTGTTAGTCCAATGAGTGCAGTATCCAGGTATAAAGCACATGCACACATATGAACGAGACTCATGGATGTATGGAGTTCAGTGTCAAAGTCTGCTGAGAAAGAATGAAGGGACGGTGTTCCCATGTTGCAGAACAAGCAAAGAGGAAGTCGAGTGAGTAGATGAACACTGAAGCCCTAATTATGGAGGGTACAATATGGGACTCCTGGTGTGGCTCTGTAGCATCAGCACTGGAGTGCAAACCACAAGGCCGACGGTTCAAATCCACCAGCTGCTCCTCGGAAACCCTAAACAGGGTGGCTATGAGTCGGAACTGACTCGATGGCACTTAACAACAACAACAATATGGGCACAGACAAGGAGAAATCAAAGAGATGCATGTGGGCTGATACACAGGGCAGCATTTACAACATTTACAACAAAGTACCCTCTACTGACGAATCCCCCCAAACCCAAACCCACCACTGTTGAGTTGCTTCTGACTCATCATGAGCCTGTAAAGGATTTGAACCACCAGCTTTGACATTAGCAGCCCAATGATTAACCCAGAGTGCCACCAGGGCTCGAGGAGGGTAAAACAAAGGCATATGGATCCTCCAGGCAATCTGCCATCTCCTACTGGAGTCCGCAGCTTTTCGGTCTCATTAACCCAAAAGGAAATTGGCTTGAGTCCTGTGCTCATCACAATCCATCATTTCCTGACAACCAGCATATTACAGTCCGACTCCTAGGAGCATCTGGGTCATAAAATGCTAGGTCTTAAAGTTGGGAGGAGTTGCTAGAGGGAAGGTTCATGATATTTTCAGAAAGAGCTCAAAAGCTTCAGAAAAATACAAAGGAGCTTCAAAAAGTTTGTGGAAAAGTGGAGAGAAGATAATGGAATTTTCCCATGAGCCTTTTGAAGCCCTCTCATAGATTCGGAGTTGTGGTGTGGCACTGTGAGTTTTAATGTGTCAGACTGCAAAATCAAGGTTTGAACTGCAAGGTCAGTGGTTCAAGCTCACCAGCTGCTCTTAGAAAAACCTATACAGAGTCAATATGGTTTGGAATCGACTTGACAGCACTTAACAATGACAACAACATATATTCTGGTGCCAACAAGCTGGTTTCTCCCAAGAGTGAACTGGAATCCGGAACTGGGATGACATTAGCAAGCACATGGTTGTGAAAAAAGCAAGGATGACCACGTAAGAGCCATCTACGCTTCAATATCTTCATGTCACGTCACCTAAAACCCACTGACTATGCTACACACATTGAGTACTGGTGTGGCTCTGTGGGATAAAGAACTGGACACAGGAACAGTTGAATCTCAAGATCGGTGGTTCAAACTCATCAGCCGCTCCTTGGAAACCCTATACCGGGTCACTATGAGTCGGAACTGACTCATTGGCACTTAACAACAACAACAATGCTAGCTAGTCATCTATAACCAACGGCTACTTAAACCCGCTCCACTTGTGTGCTACACCCTGCCCGGGCCCACTTCATGCCCAAAGCATTCAGACTCCCTTCTTGAAATAAAAAAGGGTTTTGACCTTCCATACCCAACCCAAGCCACCTACTGCCATGGAGTCAATTTTGACCCAGAATGGTCCTTTAGGACACAACAGCTTGAAAACCTTGGATTGGGAACAGCAGCTTGCCTCTTGGACTGTGTGTTTCTCCTTAGGAACGGCACCTGGAGATTACAATCCAAAGTGGCAGATTGCGTTGGAAATTTGAGCCACAGTGAAAATCTGGCCATGGATACCCTCTCCAAATCTGGGGCTTTACCAAGCATTAGAAACACATGGAAGAGCTTCCAAGCAGAGAACAACAGCCAACGGACCCCTGTCCTATTCGTTTTAAGGGTCCCTAGTGCTCTGCCAGAAGTCCTGAAGAATGCACCTACCCCAATTCTAGGCACTGCCAGGTACACAGCCCCATCCCGCCCCCTCTCAGAGGCTCGGGAAGAAATGTGGCAGTGTATGTACCAGCTGGGGTCAGGCCCATCTGGGCCCTCTTCCAGACTGAGTCACCACATCTGCTGGGGAGGTACAAACACTCCCCAAGTCCTTGAGCAGTTCAAAAGGAGACACAGTGAGCATCTGTGGTCACAGAGGTGCTAACAGGTAGACCTCAAAATACAGGTTGAGGAGTTACACACAGATGGCCCATGAGGATTGCCCTAACGTATGTCTTCTTGCATTAAAGTCTCCCAGAATCCCATATTAGACATGTACTTAATTCAACCTTCCCCAACTTATCTGTCTATGGATCACATTGTGTGTGTGTGTGCACATGTGTGTGTGAAATGCCTATTAAGGTCCCTCGAAGTAAAATAAGGGCAACGCCGTGTTAAAGGCAGCTGGGGAGACGTAAGGGCAGGTCGCTGTTTGACTGCTTCGCTAAGAGGCAGGTGGAGCTTTAGTTTTAGTTGTTGGCTATTAAGAATGTATAACACAGTGGGAACGAGAACTTCCCAGACACTTTGCCACGCCTCCATCAAGTGTATGACTCGAGATCATACAGAGGAAGTGAAGACGATGACCGTTTTCTCCCAGTGAAGGCTTCTGGACAGCAAACACTAATAGAGACCACCACTCCCAGTAGAAGCCTCTGAGGATGGATGCATTAGAGGGTGGGACCTTTTGTGTTCTTTTCTTCCTTTTCACCTCTGACTTTAAAATAGGGATTTCCATCTCTTGAGGATACTGGAAGTCACCCCCAGCCTGTCCCTCCATCACTCTTCCTGGTTCCTCCCAGCAGAGGCGAAGTGGTGTCTGATGGGAAGATCTGTCATCTACTGAGCAAACTTCTCTTCTGGGTGGGGTCAGCACATTAAAGGAAGGCATGCCATATGTGCAGTCTTCCTGGTGGGCTCCTGAGCTCCCGGAATTGGGAAAGGGGAGGCAGACACTACCCCTCCATAAGCACCTGCAGAACACTACCTGCTCTTCCCGTCCATCTCTCGTCTGTGCCCCACGTCCAAGACCTGGGAGCTGCATTAAGAAGCCCATTTTACAAAGATGATGGTGATAGTTATAACAACAGGACTAATGGAATTATCATTACAGGAAAAACCAGGAATCGGTAGCAAATGGTGTATTATATGAGGGGGCTCCAAAAGTCTATGATCTTTTCAGTCCATTTGTTCACAAATTTTTTGAAGCCCCCTTGTGCATATTTTTACCACCACAACAAATGAAGTCCATTTTAGCTTCAAGTCCAAACAACCTTCTTCAGTTCAGCAATAACGTCCTTCTTTGGATTCCTGCATGAACTTCTTAGTTGGTTCAGATCCATCACCTTTGTTGTTTTGAGTTGTCAGCTAGTGGATTCTGGCAACAGCAACACCATGTGGTTCAGATTACGGCATCGCCATTGGGCTGTCTTGGCTGTTATATTAATGAATAGGAACCCTGGTGGCTCATAGGTTTATGTGACTGGCTGAAAACCGAAAGGTTGGCAGTTCAAACCAGCTGCTCCTTGGGAGAAGGATGAAATAGTTGGTTCCTATAAAGATTTTTTGTTGTTGTTAGATACCTTCATCAAGCTGGTTCCAACTCATAATGACCCTATGTACAACAGAATGAAACACTGTCAGGTTCTGTGCCAACCTAACCATTGTTGCTACACTTGAGCCCATTGCTGCTTCCACTGTGCCAACCCATCTCATTGGGGGTCTTCCTCTTTTTTGTTGACCTTCAACTTTACAAGTGAGGTGCTTCTCCAGGAACTAGTCCCTCCTGACAACACTGGAAGCCAGATGGGGACGATCCACACTGTCCTACAAGGTCATAATGAGTTGGAATCACCTCGACAGCAATGAGTTTGGTTTTGGTTTGGGTAGTCTTAACAATATAAGATTGCCAGAACTTTTCTTTCATCACACTTTAAAGACTCCAGTACAGATGGGACTCCAGAATAAAGAGAAAAGAATTAGCTTATCTCTGGGAAATTTCAACCAAGACAGGCTCACTGGAGAGGAGTTAATCCCCTAAGTCCTTGAAGTCAAGACTGAAGCCAAAACATGCCAGGAAATGAATAACCCTGCTTCTGACGGACCCCACTGTATGTGTTACTCACTTCTGGTTCTTGTGTACAACTTCTTCTGTGAAATGACATTTCTCCAATGGCTGGAGATCTTGCTGTTCTTCACTGCCTTCATACTGAAGCACATGTTTATCCCCATGTATTTTCTTAGCCAACTACCAAGTATTTACAGTGAGCATAATTAACACCTAATTACTTAATTAGCGTGACTGCAGACAGCTCCTAACTTTGAGTCTGTGACCTTGGCAGTAAAAGCTGGATGAAAGGAAGTCATGACAACCAAAAAGCAGGCAGGTGACCTTGGACCAATGGGAGGGACAAGAGTGTCTGTTGGGACAAGATGGGTCAGAGCTACAAAGCACACACTCAAGAAGGTCTAGGGTTTTTGGATAGTTTAGGGGAAATGACATCATTTGATTTTTTTCTTCCTGGGATAAGGAAAATATGGTAACGTGTCATGTTTGGATTGTGCCAAGGTCTGTGGGACCCTGGAAACAGCACCAGCTGAGTTTCTTCTCTGGGAGCAGAGATTCTCAGCACCAGCTTGTGAATATTGTTGTTAGGTGCCATCAAGTTGGTTTCGACTCATAGCGACCCTAAGCACGAAATAACAAGACACTGCTCAGTCCTGGGCCAATCTCACAATCATTGCCATGCCAGAAGCCATTGTTGACACCACTGTGCCAATTCATCTTGCTAAGGGTCTCCCTTTTTTTCCCCAACCTTTCACCTTATCAAGCATGATACCCTTCTCCAGGGACTGGTGCCTCCTGACAGTATGTCCGAAGTATGAGAGACGAAGTTTGGCCATCTTGACCTCCCAGGAGCACTCTGTCTGCACTTCTTCCAACATAGATCTATTGGTTCTTTTGGCAGCCCATGGCACTTTCATTATTCTCCTCCAACACCATAACTCAAAGGCATCAATTCTTCTATGGTCTTCCTTATTCACTGTCCAGCATTTGCTTACATATAAAGTTATTGAAAATACCCTGGCTTGTGTCAGGGGCACCTTAGTCCTCAAGCTGACTTCTTTGCTCTTCAACACTTTAAACAGGTCTTGTGCAGAAGAATTGCCTAATGTAATACATTGTCTGATTTCTTGACTGCTGCCTCCATGAATGTTGATAGTTGATCCAAGAAGAATGAAGTCCTTGACAACTTCAATCTTTTCTCCATTGATAAGAATGTTGTTTATTGGTCCAGTGGTGAGGATTTTTGTTTTCATTACATTGAGATAGTTGAGATTGAGGTAGTTGTATTCCAAATTTCTTGGCAGAGATGAGTGAGTGTCTCCAGTGCCACGTTGTGAATACATTAGAGCTCAAACGCATGGGACCAGGACATACTGGCTTGGCTCTCAACGTATCCTATTCTGGCTTCATCAGGCTCTTTCTAGAAAGAAAAGAACTAGAGAATGATCGTGTGTTTGGAGAAATCGTCTTCTTAGAGATGTTGGGCTTTCCAAACCCAGCATCACCGCATCCTCAGGGGATTGCTACTTATTCTAATTGGATCTGAAAATAGGATTGAAGAAAAATCAGGGGGGACAATGTTAACCGATGTTCATTTTAAATCTTCTGTGAAATGACAAGCTGGGCTGGTAACACCCAATAGTGAGCCAGCTAAGGTCAAATGTCACAGCTATCTTCACTCAAGATTCAACCGATGGCTCCCCTAAGGGAGAATGCCAATATCCAACCAACTGACTAAAGAAGGAGATGACTGACTCAGAATCCCCCACTCTTACAGCAGTCCTACATATCTCTCCAAGGGAGATCTCAGCAAGCCAGCCTCCTAAATCGACTACAGAGCCAGAAGAGCAATCCTGGTGTGCCAGCTGCCTCTTCTCAAGTATACTTTCGGAGGAGGACCATTCCGTGCAAGCTTGAAACCGGATCCCTGAGGCAGGGACTTGTGCTAGAGAAAAACCTAGAAAGGTTCACCCTGCAGCAGTAATGCCTGTCTGTTCCGGGAAGGGCTCCAGTCTCTCAGACAAAGGAGCCCATTTTCCATATTTCATCTGCAAGCCCATTATGTTGAACTAAGCGACTGGGAACAAACACCCTGTGCTAAGCAATGTTTGTTAGTATCAAAGGTGACAGAAATCTATATCATGCCAATGCCCTGTTACTACTGCATTATGCACGCAGGTCCTGTGCACTTCGCGGCAGCTGAGAAAGTGGCCGTGACAATTCCAGTTTCAGAAAAGCCCAGCTCCATGGCTAACTGGCCCAGAAGAGGAGGGGACAAGCTGCTCACGCACCTCTGGTGAAGGGGCCACTGGTCCTCACAAAAGTCTACAAACTTAGCAGCTCTAGACTGGGGGACTTCTGTGGAAGTCTTTGCCTAGTAGGATGATATGTTCAGGTGAAGGGTTCATCAAACAATTGTCCTGGATAAAGAATGAGGCCAAGACCTCTAAACAGCTTCATTGTAGCACAAGAGGTACAAGGATGGTTGGGCTCTCCACTCTATCCCCAAGGCCTGTTATAGAGTACTGAACAGTTAACAAGGCCTCAATTGATCACTGCTTGTTTGACTGAGAATGAAGAAGTGAAGTTGAGAGGAATCATGAACGGAATGAAGGTGGACTTTTAACAACATCATGAGAGCAAAGAGGCTGAGAAGAGGACACCCAGGTGTCACGTATTGAAGTGTTTTCCCCCCTAAAGCCTAACCTGTAGACCTTCAGTGGTCATAATCCCATTTGGGAATGAGTTGGGATCGTGTCTGTCATGTTAAGGATGCATGATTAATGTAGGGTGTGTCTTGAGCCAGTCTCTTAACAGATATAAAAGGAGTCGATTAAGGAAACCGAGATGGGGGAGGGTAGACGCCAAGCCACAGGGAGATCTCTCAGGAACCAGGAGACAGAAGTTGAAGAGACAAGGACTCTCCCTCAGAATTGACACAGAGAGAAAACCACTGTCCTAGGTTCGATGTTGGCCTCCTACATAGTGAAAGGCATTCCGGTATGGGATTTCCATAATGGCGGCTTTGGATTCTGAAGACGTCAGGATGCAGCTGCCAAATGACAGATTCAGAAAGGAAGCATGAAGGGTGACCTTCAGAAGGGGGTCACATCTATGACTCCACACTGTAGACTCATGTGGATAAGCAAAATCAGTGGGGGAGACCCGAAAAGCCAGAGTCACCTTGCAAGTGACGCCGTGGGAATGAGAGGGCACTAGAGAGACTTCAGAGAGACCAAGACAAACATGGAATGAATGTCTGGAAATGTGAGGACAAATGGGGGCTTTCCATGGAGGGTCACGCTCACCACTTGCTTCTGTGCTGATATGAAAGCATGAACAGGTCAGCGGTTAAAGGCGCCAGCTTCATAGTGACCGTGGTCACTGGCCTCTGGCCAATGACAGGTAGAGGGAAACACACTCTATTAGTCTGTATGAATGAGATAATCATCAGCTACTCATATAACTTAAAACAGAATGCTGTTGCTGCTAAGTGGCATTGAGTAGGTTCCAACTCATAGCAACCCTGTATAAGGTTTCCAAGGAGCGATTGGTGAGCTTGAACTGCCAACCTTGCAGTTCAAACCGACTTTGCAGTTGAGCGCATTAACCTGCAGCTGCACACCAGGACTCCTGGTTTATCAAGAGACATGTACGCGCGCACATACACACACACACACACTCTCCACAAAGTACCCTAAGAAGGGGGACTGCAATTAAAAGTGCCAGGAGGCTCTTGGCAAGAGCGGATCTGGGGAGGTCAGTCTAATGAAAGATGAAAATAAGCCAATTTAACTCCAGAACTAGGTATTACCTTATCTGAAGGGTATAGTGGTCCCTAGGAAAGTTGGTGGCATGGAGAATTCTGAGATGATAATGTCAACAGTCAGACTGAGGCTGACATACCTCAGAACTACAAGAACCTTCCGCCAAACGTATCCAGACAATCCAGGCCCTAACACAAACACACAGGGCTGTCCTTATCCTGAAAACAGGGAGAAATGCTAGCCACCACAAAACATCAAAAGTGTCCTCATTCTTCAGTGGTCTGCTCCAAGGACAAGAGCATCGAGTAAGTCATTGTCTGGGCAATGTGATTTGACAGGGATAGAATGGATGCGGGGTTCCACAGAGCTGGGTTTTATATCTCAGCTCCTTTCAATAGCTCTGTGGTCCGGCACAAGCCCAACTTACCTCCATTTCTTTATCTACATAATGGGGGTAGTAACTCCAAGCTCAGCATTCTGGTTAGAGCACCAGCACCATGTCTGGTTCATAGGAGGCTGTCTAGGCACACTGACAACATTGTCTGTAATGTCTCTAGAGAGTCTGGGCTTTTTATGGAGTGAGGATGACTTCTTACAGGATCAATCATCCAATATGGAGATAGCTAGCACGCTCAGCATTTCTCAAGCTGGGGGAACTGAAGAAAAAATTCAAGTCTCGACTTTCGTTATTGAAAGATTTTCTGGGCAAATTATTGAATGATGCAGAATGCATCAAGAGAAGATGGAAG